>NW_019945122.1:53121-64640 GCF_002910315.2 Salvelinus sp. IW2-2015
CCAATGATAACCTAAACATGCAGTAACCTGAACCATGATAACCTAACCATGATAGAACCTAACCAGGTATTACCTCAGCCAGTATAAGCCTAACCATGATAAACCTACCATGATAACCTACCAGATAACCTAACCATGATTAACCTAGACCTATGATAACCTACCATGATACACCAACCATCATACCTAACCATGCATAAACCTACCATATGAACCTAACCATGATAACCTAACCATGAACCTAACCATGAAACCTAAACCAGTATAACCTGAACCGTATACACCTAAACCATCAAAGACCTAACCATCATAACCTAACCATTCATAACGCTAACCTGATAAACCTAACCATGATAAACCTAAAACCATATAAACCGAACCTCATAAACCTCACCATGAAACCTACCATTATAACCTAACCATCATAAGCTACCATCATTAAGCTAACCTGGTTAACCTAACCATATGAACCTAAACCATTTAACCTAACATTATAACCTAAACCATCATAACCTAACCAGTTATAACCTAACCATCATAACCTAACCATCATACCTACCATTATAACCTAACCATTATAAACCTAACCATCCTAACGCTAACCATCATAACCTAACCATGATAACCATAACCATCATAACTAACCATCAGTAACCTAACCAGTAACCTTAACCATCAATAACCTAACCATATACCTAACCATGATAACCTAACCATCATAACCTAACCACATAACCTAACCATGATAACCTTAACATCATACCCTAACCATCATACCTAACCATTTAAACCTATACCTTATAACCTAACCATGATCACCTAAACCATGGATACACCTTAACATGTGATCACCTAAGCCATATAACCTACCTTCATAACCTAAAACCATCAAACCTACACCGGTCATAACTGCTAACCATATAACCTACCCATGATCACCTAACCATGATCACCTAACCATCATAACCTAACCATAATCCTACACCATTATAACCTCAATGATAAACCTAACCCATGATAACCTAACCCATGATAACCTACCTGATAACCTAGACATGATACTAACCATGATACTAACCAGTATAACCTAACCAGTGTAAAGCGCTAACCATGTATACCAACCTGATAACCTAACCATGATAAACTGACCCATGGATAACCTAACATGATAACCTACACACATGATAACCTAACCATCATAACCGTAACCATATAAACCTAACATTGATAACTAACCCATGATAACCACCCATGGATAACCTAAACATGATAACTAAACCCAGTATAACCTAACCATGTAACTAACCATCATACCTAACCATGATGAACCTAACCATTGTAACCCTACCATATAACCTAACCATCATACCTAACATTTAACCTAACCATATAACCTAACCATCATAACCTAACCATAATAACCTACCATGATGAACCTAACCATGATAACTAACCATGAATTAACCTAACCTTATAACCTAAACCAAGATAACCTAACCGATCACCAGGTTGACTATCAGGCCACTTCATATTAATCAACCGTAATAGTCAACTGCTGCTGCCCGCAATTACTGGCCTCCTCCCTCTGTGCTGAAGTCGTTTCTTCTGGAGGCTAAAGTGTGCTGTGTGTGTGTGCAGGGGTGTGTGTCCTTGACTACCTGGCAGTGCTGTGTGTGGCGAGATGCAGAGGAGCCGACTCGCTCCAGAAGTCCGTCTCATACTCACATACTAGCAGTCTGGAGCTCAGGCCTGACAACAACAACGACAAAGGACCTGGTACACCTGTTAAACAGTTACAACAGCTACGAGTACTGACAAACAACAACGACAGAGAACCTGGTGACCTGTTACAACAGGTTACACAGGACAGTACTGACAACAAGAGACCTTTGGTTGACGCTGTCTACAACAGTTACAACAGGTACAACAGATACTGACAAACAAGAAGACCTGGTACCCTGTTACACAGGTACACAGGTTACGAGTACTGACAACACAAGGAGACCTGGTGACCTCGTTACACAGTTACACAGGCTACAACTGACAAGACAAGAACCTGGTGACCCTTGTTACAACACGTTACAACAGGTACAAATACTGAAAACAGAGACCTCCGTGACCCTGTACAACAGTACATTTCCTGATACACCAAACTAAAAACCCATGTCTGTGTAGGAGGATGAAGCCATCGCATCGCTCTGCGGCTCTGCAGAAGCTGATTGACAAGCATGCAGACAGTCAGAACCACCAGATTCAGCGCTACGACAACTACAGCCTGTCTTCAACGCTGAGGGTAACGAGAGAGGAGGAGACTCTATGAGAGGTAAAGAGAGAAGAGGAGACTACTACTGAGGTAGAGAGAGAGAGAGAGGATGACGACTTACTGAGGTAGAGCGAGGAGACTACTACTGAGGGTTAGAAGAGAGAGAGGGACTTACTACATGAGGGTTAGAGATGAGAGAGCAGAGGAGACTACTCTGAGGTAGAGAGAGAGAGGGACTTACTACTGAGGTAGAGAGAGACGGCGAGAACGAATCTGAGGTAGAGAGAAGAGAGACTACTACTGAGTGGTTAAGAGAGAGAGAGCACTACTACATGCTGTAGAGAGGAGAGCAGGGTACTACTAGAGGAGTAAAAGAGAGAGAGGAGGCTACTACTATGAGGGTAGAGAGAGAGGCGAGACACTACGGAGGTAGAGAGAGGAAGAGGAGTGAGACTACTACTGAGGTTAGAAAGAGAGAGGAGCACTACTACTGAGGTAACTAGAAGGAGAGGAGGAGATACTACTGAGGTAAGAGAGAAGGAGACTAGTACTGAGCGGGTAGAGAGAGAGAGAGACTACTACGGAGGGTTAGGAGAGAGAGGAGACTCTACGTGAGGTAGAAGACGAGAGAGGGAGAGGAACTACTACTAAGGGTAGTAGAGAGAGAGGAGGAGACTACTACTGAGGGTTAGAGGAGAGGAGGACTACTTACGAGGGTAGAGAGAGAGAGGAGCTACTACTGAGCGTATTTATGAGAGAGAGGGAGACTATACTGAAGGGTAGAGAGAGACAGAGACTACTACTGAGGAAAGAGAGAGAGGAGACATTAGCTGGGTAAAGAGAGAGAGGAATATTACTTGAGGAGTAGAGAGAGAGAGGAGACTATTACTGAGGGTAGAGAAGAGAGAGAGCTTACTACTGAGGTTAGAGAGAGAGAGAGGGAGACTACTACTGAGGTAGAGAGAGAGAGGAGAGAGAGACTACTATCGAGGGTAGAGAGAGAGGAGACTACTACTGAGGGTAGAGAGAGAGACTGAGACTATTTACTGAGGGTGAGAAGGAGGGACTACTAGTGAGGGTAGAGAGAGAGAGACAGAGAGAGACGACTATGGGGAATCGAGAGAGAGAGAAGGAGACTACTACTGAGGAGAGAGAGAGCACTACTACCTGAGCGGTAAGGAGAGAGCGAGCAGGAGACTACTATAAGGATAGAGGAGAGGAGAGACTTACTATGAGGTAGAGAGAGGAGAGGAGAATACTACTGAGGGTGAGAGAGAGAGGAGGAAGACTTACTACGTGAGGGTAGAGAGACGAGAGCACTACTACTAGGGGTAGGAAGAGAGAGAGGAGACTACCTACTGAGGGTAGAGAGGAGAGGAGACTATTACTCGAGGGTAAAGACGATGAGAGAGACATTACTAGGGTAGGAGAGAGAGAGCGGACTATTACTGAGGGTAGCAGAAAGAGAGGGACCTACTATGAGGGTTAGAGAGGAGAGAGAAGAGAGGACTACTATGAAGGCAATAGAGAGAGAGAGAGAGAGAGAGCTAGCTACGAGGGTAGAGAGAGGAACAGGTTACTCTGGGAGAGAGGAGAGGAGACTACTACTGAGGGTAGAGAGAGAGGGAGACTATTACTGGGTTAGAGAAGAGAGAGACTCTACTGAGGTTAGAGAGAGAGAAGAGAGAGCACACATCTGGGGTAGAGAGGAGGAGAGAGCGGACTACTACTGAGGTAGGAGAGAGGAGACTACTCCTGAGGGTAGAGAGAGAGGGGACTACTACTGAGGGTGAGGAGAGAGGAGAGAACTTATGAGGTTTAGAGAGAGAGAGAGAAGGAGACTACTACTGAGGGTAGAGAGAGGAGGAGACTACTACGTGAGGTAGAGAGAGAGAGAGGAACTACTACTAGGCTAGGAGAGGAGACTACTAACTGAGGTAGAGAGAGGATATACTGAGGGTAGAAGAGAGAGGAGACTATCCTGAGGGAGGAGAGAGGAGAGGAGACTCACTACTGAGGGTAGAGAGAGAGCGACGAGAGGAGACTACTACTGAGGGTTTTAGAGCAAGAGACGAGAGGAAGAACTACTACTGAGTGGTGAGAGAGGGAGACTACTCTGAGTAGAGAGAGAGGAGACTACTACTTGAGTGTAGAGAGAGAAGAGGCATACTACTGAAGGGCTAGAAAGAGAGAGAGGAGATTACTACTGTGCGGGTAGAGAGGAGAGGAGGAGACTACTACTGAGGGTAGAGAGACGGAGGAGAGCTACTAGCTGGAGGTTGAGAGAGAAAGAGGGGACTCTACTAGGGTCTAGAGAGCAGAGAGGGACTACTACTGAGGGGAGAGAGCAAGAGAGGAGACTACTGACGTGAGTGGTAGAGAGAGAGAGAGGAGGAAGAGGAGCTTACTCACTCGAGGGTAGAGAGACGAGAGGAGACTACTAGCTGAGGGTTAGAGAGAGAGAGGAGACTACTACTGAGGTAGAGAGAGAGAGAGAGACTACGTACTGAGGGGTTGAAGAGAGAGAGGAGACTACTCGTACCGAGGGTAGAGAGAGACCGAGAGGAGATACTAACTGAGCGGTAGAGAGACGAGAGAGAGACTACTACTGAGGGTAGAGAGAGAAGAGAGGAGGACTCTACTGCAGGGTCTGAGAGAGGCGACTAAATATGAGGGTCAGAGAACGAAGAGACGAGAGAGACTACTACTGAGGGTAGCAGAGGAAGAGAGAGGAGAACTACTACTCTAGAGGGTAGGAAAGAGAGGAGACTACTACTGAGGTCAGAGGGAGCAGAGAGGAGCTACTACTGAGAGTAGAGAGAGAGAGAGAGGAGACTAACTACTAGGTCTAGAGACGAGAGAGGAGACTTACTGAGAGTAGAGAGAGAGAGAGGGACTACTACTGAGGGAGGCGAGAGAGGAGCACTTGACTACTGAGGGTAGAGAGAGAGAGGAGACTACATACTGAGGTAGAGAAGAGAGGAGACTACTACGTGAGTTGAGAGAGAGACGGAGACTACTTACTGAGGGTGAGAGAGAGAGCGAGAGGAGACATACTACTGAGGTACGAGGGAAGAGAGAACTACTTACTGGGGTAAGAGAGAGAGGGAGGAACTTACTATGAGGTAGAGAGAAGAGAGGGGACTATATGAGGGTAGAGAGAGAGGCAGGATACTTACTGGGGATAGAGAGAGAGGGACTACTACTGAGGGTAAGAGAGAGGAGAGAGGGAGACGCTACTGAGGTGGTAGAGAGCAGAGAGCGAGACTTTACTCCTGGGTAGAGACGGAGAGGGAGACTACTACTTGAGGGTAGAGCAGAGGAGGAACTACTTACTGAGGGTAAGATGAGAAGGAGGAGAGGAGACTTCAGCTACTGAGGGTAGACGAGAGAGAGGGACTACATGGGGTGAGAGAGGAGAGAGAGAACTTACTACTTGGGGTAGAGAGAGAAGGAGAGAGGAGGACTACTTACTGAGGTAGAGAGAGAGAGGAGACTACTATGATGGTACGAGAGAGAGAGGTAGACTACTACTAGAGTGGTAGAGAGAGAGAGGAGACTACTACTGAGGTAGGAGAGACGAGGAGACTACTACTGAGTAGAGAGAGCAGAGGAGACTACTACTGAGGGTAGAGGAGAGAGGAGGAGACTTACTTTACTGAGGTAGAGAGGAGAGGAGGATTACTATGAGGGTAAGGAGAGAGAGAGAGACACGACTGAGGGTAACGAGAAGAGAGGATGACTACTACTGAGGGTAAGAAGAGAGGACGACTATACTGAGAGGTAGAGAGAAGCAGAGAGAGAGAGAGGAACTACTACTGAGGGTAGAGAGAGAGAGGAGACACTACTGAGAGGTAGGAGAGAGGAGTAGACGACTACTTGAGGGTAGAGGGAAGAGAGAGGAGACTACTCTGGGGGTGAGAGAGACTTAGCTTCTGAGGGTAGAGGAGAGAGGAGACTTACTAGCTGAGAGGTTAGAGCGAGGAGTGAGACTATACTGAGGTAGAGGAGAGAGGAGGACTACTACTGGGGTAGATGAAGAGAGGAGACTACTTACTGAGGGTGAGAGAGGAGGGAGCTACCTATGAGGGTTACGAGAGAGAGAGAGACTACTACTGAGGGTAGAGAGAGGAGACTACTTACTGAGGGTAGGAGAGAGAGAGGGATACTTACTGAGGGTAGGAGAGATGTAACTCTAATGTCTTCATCTCTACAGAAGCTGCCACAGGACCTGGACCAGTCTGCAAAAGAGGCCAAGAGAGGTATTACCCCATCTACCACCTCCTTGCAACCTCTACAGGGTTGAGCACCACAAACAGCTTATTCTTGTGATGTGTGTTGTGTGTGTGTAGGTCAGAGGAACCCTCCAAGCAATGAGCCAAGAGGTCCAGCACGAGATCGGCAGAGTCTCGCGAGAGGTGAAGAGGCGAGGGAGGAGGGGCTGTGTGTGTGAGGGGAGAGGTGTGTGTTGGGGGTGTGTGTGGGTGTGGGTGTGTTTGTGTGTTTGGAGGTGTGTGTGTGTGTGGGGGTGTGCTGTGGTTGTTGGGTGTGTGTTGAACATGGTACCATGAATAGTATTGTAACTTGAGTATCTTAAGTCGTCCCTGAATGTTGAATCGGATCCGTTCCTGTTAACATACCTTATAACTTTCTTCTACTCCTCTCCTTCCCTCTCTCCTCCCTCCTCTCCGTCTCCCCTCCACCTCCTCTCCCGTCTCCTCCTCCTCTCGGTCTCCCTCCTCCTCCTCATCCGCTCTCCCTCGCACTCCTTTCCTCTCCGTCTCCCTCCCCCTGGCTCTTCGGTCTCTCCTCCCCTCCTCTCCGTCTCCTCCTCCTCTCCGTCCCCTCGCCGATCCTCCTCCTCCTTCTCCGTCTCCCTCTCCTCTCCGTCTCCCTCCTCCTCTCCGTCTCCCTTCTCGTCTCCCTCCTCCTTCCGTGTCTCCCTCCTCCTCTCCGTCTCCCTCCTCTCCGTCCCCCTCATCCTCTCCTGTCTTCCCTCCTCCTCTCCGTTTCCTCTCCTCCTTCCGTCTCCCCTCCTCCTCCTCTCCGTCTCCCTCCACTCCTCTCCGTCTTCCCTTCTCTTCCTCCTCGCTCCGTCTCCTCCTCCTCCTTCTCCCGTTCCTCTCTTCCTCCTCTCCGTCTTCTCTGCCGATTTCTCTCCTCTCCGTTTCCCCTCGTCGCCTCTCGTCTTCCCCTCATCCTTCCCGTCTCCTCCTCCCCTCTCCGTCTCCTCTCCGTCTCCCCTCCTCGCCGTCTCCCCCTCTCGCCTGTCTCCCCTCCTCTCCCTCTCCCTCTCCTGCTCCTCCTCCTTCCCTCCTCCTCTCTCCGTCTCCCTCCTCTCTCCAGTCTCCTCCTCCCTCTCCGTCTTCCCTTCTCCGTCTCCTCCTTCCTCTCCGTTCTCCTTCATCCTCTCCGTTCTCCCTACCTCTCCGGTCCCCCTCCTCCTCTCCGTGTCTCCTCCTCCCTCCGTGCTCCTCCTCACTCTCGCCGCGGTCTCTCCTCCTCCTCTCCCGTTCTCCCTCCTCTCCTCTCCGTCTCCCTCCCTCCTCCTCTCCCGTCGTCCCCCTCCTCCTCTTCGTTTCCCCCCTCTCCTCTCCGTTATCTCTCCTCCTCCTCTCCTCTCCCTCCTCCTCCCTGTCTCCTCTTCGTCTCCCCCTCCCTCTCCGTCTCCCCCTCCTCTCCGTCTCCCCCCTCCTCTCCCTCTCCCTTCCTCTCTCCCTCTCCCTCTCCCCCTCCTCCTCCTCTCGTCTCCTCCCCTCCTCCTCTCCGTTCCCTTCTATGGATGGGGAGATGTTCCAGATCGGGTACCGGTAACCCGTTCATCCCGCCGGGCAAGACGGCAGCTTTGGCAAAACCAGATCTGGACCTCGAGGCCCTCATCAACCAGGAGGCTAACACCTCGTAGAGTCCAGGTTCAATAGGGTTAGAGAGGTCATGACGGTCAGGATGTGTGTAGTGCCTAGTGGAATCACTAATGTATCAGAGAGTATGGACTGTCTCTAACACTGTTGATCTTACAAGAATGTCTACTGATAACCTGAATTAAAATGTCTTTTTATTGGATTAAATTAAAACTTTACCTTGCTCCTGCCTGTGGTCTCTCTGCTGTAATTCACCCTTATTATTGAACCTGTATTCCTCATTGAGGTCAGGAGCATCTCTCTATTCCTCCATGAAGTTGTCCATTGAGCGTCAGGAGAAGTCTGTATTCTCAGGACGTCCCATTGAGGTCAGGAGAGCTCTGTATTCTCCAGGAAGTCCCATGAGGTTCAGGGAGCTCTGTATTCCTCCAGAAGTCCCATTTGAGGTCAGGAGAGCTCTTATTCCTCCAGATCCACTGATGTCAGAGATCTGCTATTCCTCCAGGAAGTCCCACTGAGGTCAGGAGAGCTCTGTAATTCCTCCAGGATCCCCACTGGGTCAGGAGAGCTGATTCCCTCCGGAAGTCCACTGTGATGTCAGGGAACTCTGTATCCTCCGAAGTCCCACTGCAGGTCAGGAGAGCTCTGTGTTCTCCAGGAATCAATGAGGTCAGGAGAGCTACTGTTTCCTCAAGAGAGATCTCAGGTGTCAGGAGAGCCTCTGTATCCTCCAGGAAGTCGCCATTGAGGTCGGAGGAAGCGTCTGTATTTCCTGCAGGTAGATTCCCGCTGGGCAGCGAGACTCGGTAGTTCTCCAGGAAGTCCCATTGAGGTCAGGAGATCTCTTGTAGATTGCCTCAGGAGCCCATTGAGGGTCAGTTGGAGTCTGTAGTACCTCAGGAGGTTCATTGAGGTCGGGACATCGGTCGGTGGTATTTCTGCCGCGGTGAGTGTGCTCAGTTGGTCAGAGTGATTGTGCTATATTCCTCCAGGGAGTCTTCGTGTGGAGGTGCAGGGAGGGAGGCTCTGGTAGTGGCGTGCGCGGGAGGGAGCGCCGATTGAGTCAGGGATCTGTCAGTGGGTGCGGCGAGAGGAGTTCCATTGAGTCAGGGGGGGTAACTGGTTTCCACCAGGAGCGTCCCTTGAGGTCAGGGATATTGTATTCCACAAGATAGTCGCGAGTTGAGGTCAGGGGGGTGTGACTCTGGGTGGTGTCCAGCGCAGGAGGGTCCGTGAGGTGCAGGGTAACTCTGGTGCTATTCTCGCGAGGAGGTCGCATTGAGGTGCAGGGTGGGACTGCGTGTTTTATCGGTGGGTGAGGAGTCCCATGAGGGTAAGTAACTTGTATTCCTCAGGAAGTCCGCACTGAGTCAGAGAGAGACTCTGTTGTCCTGCCAGGGTCTCGGAGTGAGGTGTCAGGAGACTCTTATGCGTCCAGAGAGTGCCGCGTGTCGGAGATGGGCTGCTGGGTATGTCGCTGCCAGAAGTGCCGCAGTGAGGTGCAGGGACTCTGGTATTCGGCTGCAGGAGTGCCTCACT
This sequence comes from Salvelinus sp. IW2-2015, assembly GCF_002910315.2. Classification (NCBI taxonomy): domain Eukaryota; kingdom Metazoa; phylum Chordata; class Actinopteri; order Salmoniformes; family Salmonidae; genus Salvelinus; species Salvelinus sp. IW2-2015. The sequence continues at coordinate 62,785 of NW_019945122.1, forward strand.
TGAGGTAGGGAGTGTGTGTTGTGTCCTTGCAGGAGTGGGGGCGCTTGGTGCAGTGGAGAAGCTGTATTTTCCAGAGTCGTGGGACGTGTTGTGGTGTCGGTGGTGTTTGATGTGGGGGGCAGGAGGTCGGTGTGTGTCGCGTGTGTAGCCTTGAGGTCAGATGGTGGTGCGTATATTCTTCAGAAGTTCATTTTGAGGTAGGACAGTCGTCTATATTCCTCCAGGGTAAGTCTCATGTGAGGTTCGTAGGAGCTCTGTATTCGCTCCAGGAAGTTCCCATTTGGTGTGGCAGGAGAGAACGGCTGTGATTCCACCAGGAGAGTGCCTTCGAGGTCAGGGGGGGTAGGTAAGCTCTGTATTCCACAGAATCCAGTTGAGGGTCAGGAACTTGTTTCCACAGAGAAGTCGCCACTGATGGTCAGGAGATAACTCTCGGTATTCGCACCAGGAAGTCCTAATTGAGGTCGGGTATCTGGTGATTCTCCAGATGGGTCCGCAGCGTGTGCGGGTGGGGGGGAGCTTCTGGTATTCCTCCAGAAGATCCATTTGAGCGGAAGTCGGGGGTGTTATTCCTCCGAGAAGTGCGTCGCTTGAGGGCGGAGAGCTCCTATCCTCCCAGGAAGTCCCATTGGGGTCAGGAGAGCTCTGTATTCCGCCAGGAAGTCCATGAGTCAGGAGACGCTGTTTCCTCACAGAGGTCGCATTGAGGTCAAGAGAACTCTAACAAAGGACCGGTCGTGGATAGTGGGGGGGGGGCGGGCTTGGTACGAAGCTACCGAGTGTCATATCACTGACCGCAACACATTGTACCAGTTCTGCCCGAAACGTGACAGGAACTGACCAATCACATCGCTTGAAATAGCGATCTGGATATCTGATGATCTACACTGAACAAAAATAAACGCAACATGAAAGAGTTAATTTTTTTGCCAAGTTACAGTTCGTGGAAGGAAATCGGTCAAATTAATTAGGTCCTAATCTATGGATTTCACATGACTGGGATTCCAGATATCCCTCTGTTGGTCACAGATACCTTTAGAAAAGAAAGTAGGGGTGTGGATCAGAAAACCAGTCAGTATCTGGTGTGACGACCACATGCCTCACGCAGCGTGACACATCTCCTTCTCCTAGAGTTGATCAGGCTGTTGATTGTGGCCTGTGGAATGTTGCTGGATATTTTGGCGGGAACTGGAACCACGCTGTCGTACACGTCGATCCAGAGCATCCCAAACATGCTCAATGGGTGACATGTCTGGTGAGTATGGAAGCCATGGAAGAACTGGGACATTTTCAACTTCCAGGAATTGTGTACAGATCCTTGCGTCATGGGGCCGTGCGTTATCATGCTGAAACATGAGGTGATGGTGGTTGATGAATGGCATGACAATGAGCCTCAGGATCTCGTCACGGTGTCTCTGTTGTCGTGTCTTTGGCATCATCAAAGTGAAGACTGTTATTTTATCAAATCATTTCTCTGTCATTATTAGTACGTGATTAAACTAATCATGTAAATTGTAATTAACTAGGAAGTCGGGGCACCAAGGAAAATCTTCACATTACAAAGTTATAATTTTCCTAATAGAACTCTTCAGATATTTAAATATTTGATCAATTAGTCTTCTAACTAATGAAATTTTCTTTACCTCACGTTAGTCTCATTCCAAAAGTCGTAAATTGTTGGTTATCTGCACGAATCATCCATACATCAATTGTCTTAATCATTTATTTACTAACTAACTAAATAATCACAGAAATGCATAAACAAACAAACAAAGTAGATCTGGTTACAAGGAAATGATAGTGGATGTGCCCTAGTGGGCTAAACCGGTATCGCGGCTTGGTGGACAAAGGGACTG
>NW_019945122.1:71665-78711 GCF_002910315.2 Salvelinus sp. IW2-2015
AGAGCAATTAACATGAAATTATCTAGCAACAGTTCTGGTGAACATTCCTGCCGTCAGCATGCCAATTGCTCCCTCAAAACTTGAGATATCTGTGGCATTGTGCTGTSAGACAAAACTACATTTTAGAGTGGCCCAGCACAAGGTGCASCWSWRKRWGSATCATGCTGTTTAATCGGCTTCTTGATATGCCACACCTGTCAGGCGGATGATGGATGATCAAAGGAGAAATGCTCACTAACAGGGATGTAAACACATTTTAGCACAAAATTTGAGAGAAATAAGCTTTATCTGCGTACAGAAATTGTATGTAAATAAGGGATCTGTTTGAGTTTTTATATACAATTTGAAAACATTTCTAAAAACCTGTTTTCGGCGATGTCATTATGGGGTATTGTGATGTCATCATGGGGTATTGTGATGTCATTATGGGGTATTGTGATGTCATTATGGGGTATTGTGTGTAGATTGATGAGGCAAAAATCAACAAACTTTCCATTGAGGGATGATAAAGCGAACTACTACGAAACTAGTAGAATTATGTCAAGATGGCGCTGACACAGACATGGGCAGCTCTGCAGTATTTTGTTTTTTTTGTACTTCTCCTGTAGAAAATCCCAAACAGCAGGGATTTCATAATGTTTAATGTTCTAGCGACAGACTCACGTTCCACCAGTATAAAACAGAATGTACAGCTGAACTCAAAACGCTGTTTATAGCACCATGAAGAACAGAAACAGTAGCAGGAGACAATGGCTTCCCTGGGCTGCTAGGTGACAGTGGCTTCCCTGGGCTGCTAGGAGACAGTGGCTTCCCTGGGCTGCTAGGAGACAGTGGCTTCCCTGGGCTGCTAGGAGACAGTGGCTTCCCTGGGCTGCTAGGAGAGCAGTGGCTTCCTGGAGCTGTCTAGGAGATCACTGGCTTCCCGAGCTGCTTTAGGAGACAGTGGCTTCCCTTGGGCTGTAAGGAGACAGTGGCTTCCCTGGGGCTGCTAGGACGACAGTGGCTTCCCTGGGCTGCTAGGAGACACTGGCTTCGCCTGAGGCTGGCTAGAGACAGTGGGCTTCCCTGGGCTTGCTAGGAGACCAGTGGCTTCCTGAGCTGTAGGAGACAGATGGCTTCCCTGGGTCGCCTAGGAGACAGTGGCTTCCCTGGGCTGCTAAGGAGATGTGGCTTTCCCTGGGGCAGCTAGGAGCCCTGTGGCTTCCTGGGCTGCTAGGAAACTGTTGGCTTTCTGGGCTGCTAGGAGAAGTGGCTTCCCTGGCTTGCCTAGGAGACTGTGGCCTTCCCTGGCTGCTATGAAGACTGTGGCTTCCCTGGGCCTGCTAGGAGACTGTGGCTTCCCTGGGCTGCTAGGAGACTGCTAGATGTACAGGGTTAATAACCTCTGGGCTGGGAGGGGTGATAGCAGGGCTTATGAACTTGGGGTAGGGGGGGTGGGGTTACAGGCGTTAATAACCTCTGGGGTATGAGGGATTGGGGGAGTAGTGGTACAGGTTTAATAACCTCTGGGGGGGGGGGCGGTGAAGAGGTAGGTGGGGCGTAGGGGGGGGGGGTGTACAGGGTTAATAACCTCGGGGGTGCTGAGAGGACTATGGTTCGCAGGGTAGTGGTGGTCGTACAGGGTTAAATAACCTCTGGGGGGTGAGAGGCGACTAGGGGGTGTGGGACAGGGTTAACTAAACCTCTGGGGGGGGGGTGATAGAGGGTATTTGGAGGGGTAGTGGGGTGTACAGGGTTAATAACCATGGAGGGGTTACGTTAACTCCGGGGGGGGGATGGAGGGCGTGGTGTGGGTCTGGCGTGGGGTGGGGCACGGTGGGGGGTGGGTGTACAGGGTTAATAACCTCTGGGGGGGGGGTGTACTGGGTTACATAACCTCTGGGGGGGGGGTTGTACATGGTTAATAACCTCTGGGGGGGGGGTGTACAGGGTTAAATACCTCTGGGGGGAGGGGGTGTACAGGGTTAATAACCTCTGGCGGGGGGTGCCATAGTGCAACAGGCAGGTCTGATGTTCACACACACAACAGGCAGGTCTGATCTCATTCACGCTTTAATTCATTAATGCTCTGGGTGAAAAACGAAGAAACCAACAACAGACAGAAAAGCCCAAATACCCAACAACAACATTGTTTAAAAGACAAAAGGCAACGTCACCCGTTAGCAGCAGATCAACATTTAGCTTTAAAAAAAAATGTCAAGCACACTAGATAGAGGTGGTTCCCGGATGACATCCACGGGTTCATAGTTAAAAAGACATTCTCCTCGGCGTCCTCGTCTTCTTCACCCAACGGTCCAAAGTAGTGTACTTACGATACGGTGTCCTTAGGATGAGCCCGTAGCTTCTGGACAGTCGATGTGAAGTAGTAGGGTTTAAGTCACAAATAGACCTTGTGCACTATATAGGGCACTTACTTATGGTCAACTTGACCCAAGGCGGCTCTGGTAGTGCACTACTTTTAGACCAAGGCGGCTCTGGTAGTGCACTACCTTTAGACCAGAGCGGCTCTGGTAGTGCACTACTTAGACAAGCGGCTCTGGTGTGCACTACTTTTAACAAGGCGCTCTGGTAGTGCACTACTTAGACCAAGGCGCTACTGTAGTGCACTACTTTAGACCAGAGCGCTCTGGTAGTGCACTACTTTAGACCAAGGCGCTCTGGTAGTGCACTACTTTAGACCAAAGGCGGCTCTGGTAGTGCACTACTTTAGGACCAAGGCGGCTCTGGTAGTGCCACTACTTTACGACCAAGGCGGCTCTGGTAGTGCACTAAATAGGGCGGGGGTGGTCAAACTGATTCCATGCAAGAGCCGCTCGTGTCTGCTGTTTTTCCGCCTTTTCAATTAAAAAAGACCTAGACAACCAGGTGAGGGGGGAGTTCGTTACTAATTAGTGCCTTTTAATTAAATCAGGAAGGAAACCCCGCAGGACACACTCTGTGTAATGAGTTTGACACTATAGGGGATATGATGGGTCCGGTTCCGGCTCGTCTGCTGCGCTGGGCTGTTAGATCACGAGGTATGTTGTTTGTAGGGGGGGGTGGGGTGGGGGGGTCATGGTGCTGCTTCTATAAATTGCAGACACACATTATCTTTCTACAAAATGTGCCGGTGGCAGAGCGTTACTAAAACCTAATTCAGTTCTGCCACACTGAAGTGTCCCTCGTGGATCTAAGCCTGGACTAGCGTTAGTAAGATGGTGGAACTGCCAAGCTGATGGTTAAACCTTTAACGTTTATAAAGTGAAGTGCACACATCATGGAGGAGGAATCAGACCCAAATGGAAACCTAGTCCCTATATAGTGCCTACTTTAGACCAGAGCCCTATGGAACCCTATTCCCTATATAGTGCACTATTCTAGACCAGAGCCCTATGGAACCCTAGTCCTATATAGTGCACTACTTTAGATCAGAGCCCTATAGACCCTATTCCTATATAGTGCACTACTTTAGACCAGAGCCTATGGAACCGCTAGTCCCTATATAGTGCACTACTTTTAGATCAGAGCCCTAATAGAACCCTATTCCCTATATAGGCACTATTTAGACCAGAGCCCTATTACCCTATTCCCTATATAGGCACTACTTTAGACCAGAGCCCTATTCCCTATATAGTGCACTACTTTAGACCAGAGCCCTATGGCACCCTATTCCCTATATATAGTGCACTACTTTTGACCTGAACATTTATATGGCCCTGGTCTAAAATAGTGCCCTATATATAGGGAATAGGGTGCCATTGGAGCCTCAGAGTTGAGTCTGAATGTGTCCTCTGCCAACGGGCCTCCAGGCCTCATTACAACAGAACGTGACGGGGGTTGGTAGTTGTATCAGACAAGACAGAAGAAAGGTGTGTCAAAGGTTAAAACATTCTGTACAAACATATCCACAGTTTGGTTTTTTAACGGCCCTGGGGGGGGACTGAATAGTTGAAAAAATAGTGCAATGTCAAGCTTCTTCTGGTTAAACTTTTCCTTCTGCTACATAATGCCGAGGGACAGTCTGAAGGCACAGAGTCGTTTACACGCAGTCACCGTGGAGACGGAGGGAGGGGCGTCCCCGATACAGTTATACGACACAGTCACCATGGAGACGGGACGGAGGACAGTCAGGTTCCTGCAGAGATGAAGGGAGAATAGAATGTTTGTGGTAAAACAAATGATCTATAACTGTACAACATAATGGAGACGGATGTCAGAATGTATACGAAACAACAGGAAGTTATAAGTCGTTACCCAGTATAAAGTCACGCCATCGTGGCCCGGTCAGGCCCCTCCCACGCGATTTCCTCATGACTTTCACTGGCGGTGGGGTCGGTGATTGGCTCGTGGCTTTTGTTGGCGGCGGGGTCGGTGATTGGCTCGTGGATTGGCTCGTGGCTTTCGCTGGTGGCGGGGTCGGTGATTGGCTCGTGGCTTTCGTTGGCGGCAGGGTCGGTGATTGGCTCGTGGCTTTCCCTGAATTTTTCTGTTTGCCTCTCCTGTTCCCGGCTCGGACCCGGTTGTGCTTCTGAACCATCACCTCCTGCGGCGAGCTGCTAGACTCCTTCCAGGGAACTCTCCTCTTCCTTCTCTCACTTTTCACAGCTTTGTCGTACTCTTCCCTCCTCTCCTCCTGTCGGGTCTCGTCGGGGCAGTACGTGTCGTCTAGATTGACGGTGCAGACGTCCCACTCCTTCTCCACGGTGGACTCTGTGTCGGGGGAGTTGATCTTCTTGAGGAACACGCAACACTCCTTCAGTCTCTCTGGACTCCAGGCTTTAGAGCTGAGACGCTGCTGTTTGGTGAGGCCTGTCGGCTGGTCGGGGCCGCAGGGCTGACTGGTCTCTGAGGCGGCAGGTAGACAGTGGTGATGTGGAGAACAGGTGAGCTCCTCCCTGGGCTGAGCAGAAGGCCAGACCTGGTGAGGTGATTTGCCTACCTCCACCGGGCTTCTCCTCCAGATCGCCTGGTTGTACCTCAGCCTGTTGGGRCGCTTGGCTCTGAGGGTCCAGGTGAGGAACTTTTCTCTGACTCTGAGCAGAGTGGTTCTGTACGTCCCGAGGGCCCTGACCTTCCTCCAAGGAGCTCTGAGACGCAGCCCGCCTGACGCCGGCCTCGCAGTGAACAGACACCGCCTGGCATTCAGCTCTTTTCCACGTCGGAGCCGTTCCTGGGCCAGACGGAGCTGGGCGGGGCTCTTCGGCACAGCTTTGGCAAACTTCTTGATGTGTTTGCGTAGTCGCATGGTCTGCGGGCTGGGAAAGACACTCCCCCTGCTGGCGGTCCGGGGGTAGTGCAGGAGCTCGTAGGGGTTTCGGGAGCTGGTCTTCTTCACAATGCCCAGAGACTGAGTCTCAGTGGTCTGCATGAACCAGGAGGCCAGCCTCTCCACYCTGCAGCGCTGGTCAAACAGCAGCCGCACTGCCGACCCAACCTCTGGCTTCCAGGACGACAAAGAGTCGTCGTCGAGTCMCTGCTTGGCGGACGTGATCGTCCCTGTCCTGGTGGTGTGGGTGGTAGCGGCAGCGGAAGTGACCCAGCTGTGGGATATGAGGCGGATCCTGCGAGCCAGCTCTTGGTTCAGGCTGTCCTGGTCYGAGGAGACGGGCCACCACCTCAACGCCTCGCTGGAGCTGGCCGGGAAAATGGAGTCTACCGAAACCCCCGCCACCTGGCTCAGGATCCTCACACAACACCCCTCCTCTTCCCTCGCTCCTCCTCTCCTTCCTCCCAGACAGCAGCTCCTCCTGCCCTGGGGTGTCCTCTCTCTCCCTCCTCCTTCCTCTCTGCGATGGCTGCCCTTGCTGCTGGCCCTGTTGATCAGTAGCTGTCTGGATCGGCGCAGCAGGGCGGTACTGTGGCTCAGGACCTAGAGGTGGAGGTGGCTACAGAGTGAAGCAGGTACACTGAAGGCTTCCTCACCCTCACAGAGTGACGCACCGCCAACAGAGGAGGAGTCTGGGTCTGTCGCTCCCTCTCTCCATCCTTGGACTCTGTCGTTCTCTCTTTCTGCATCCGAGTGGCGTCCTCGCTAGTCGGCGTGCTGCTGATTGGCTCTTTGGAAGGCTGGGGTTCAGGAAGGAGGGGCTTTCCGCCGACAGAGCTTTCACGGAGGTTTCCTGGCTGCGTCCCGGTTCATGTGGATCTTGCGTTTCCCCGGCGACGTGTGGTGACGGTAACGGAGATTCCGGAGATCTTGACCTTGGCGGGTCTCCTGGACGACGCATGGCGCGGTACACTGCAGCTTCTGGCACTTGATATGTTGCTGCTGTGCTGGCGTGGGGAGCGAACCTCTTCTCCTTCACCGGTCTGACGAAGTTCAGATCCGTTAGCTGCTCTGTAGCCTGGAGACAAGCAGCCTCCTCCGATACGGTCCTCTTGGTCCTGTGGGAGCGTCCGTACACCACGGTGATCTTTAGGTTCCTGTTGGCTGGGTCTCTCTCCTCGTTGCCCTCCTCCCCGGTGCTGCAGCCTAAGGGAACTCCCCCGGACGGTCCTGACCACCCTGCCTGGAGCCACAGCTCGGCTCTACACCCTTTTGCTTGGGCGGCGGCGCCGATCGGCCTCTTGGCCCTCTTCTCCAGCTGGGGACCCAGCTTCTTGGACGTCCCGGAGTCTCTTCGTGGGGGTGGTTTCACAAAGGAGGCGGGCCCTCTTCCGTTCTGGGACCCGGGGGAGCGTTTTGGGGGCTACCTCCCTCTCCTCCTCTCATCGTTCCACAAGCTTTGGTGATGACGATACAGTGTTCTTGGGGGGTGGACTCCTAGTTTTAAGGGGATTTGGTCTGGAGGGGACTCCTAGTTTTGAGGGACTTCTGGTCTGGAGGGGATCCTGTCTGGAGGGACTCCTGGTCTGGAGGGGACTCTGCGAGCCTGGTCTGGAGGGGACTCCTGGTCTTAGGTGGATTGGGAGTCTTCTCTGGGGTCTTCTCTGGACTTCCAGCCCACGTGACTCCTCACAGGGGTCAAGTCTCCTGTCCATGCCAGTTGGATCCTGGTGCAGCCGCCCTTCAGGGTGTACCTCACCCCTCTCACCCACTACTGCAGACACAAACATCAGCTTGATGG
>NW_019945122.1:83976-94691 GCF_002910315.2 Salvelinus sp. IW2-2015
TACCGGTCTCTCCCTCCTTCACTCTACCCGGTCTCTCCCTCCTTCACTCTACCGGTCTCTCCCTCCTTCACTCTACCGGTCTCTCCCTCCTTCACTCTACCGGCTCTCCCTCCGTCTTCACTCTACCGGTCTCTCCCTCCTTCACTCTACCGTCTCTCCCTCCTCCTTCACTCTACCGGTCTCTCCCTCCTCTCACTCTACCGGTCTCTCCCCCTCCTTCACTCTACCGGTCTCTCCCTCCCTCCTTTCACTCTACCGGTCTCTCCCTCCTCCTCACTCTTACGGTCTCTCTCTCCTTCACTCTACCGGTTCTCTCGCTCCTTCACTCTACCGGTCTTCTCTCTCCTCCTCTGGTGATTCTGGTCCAATTCTGTCCATCTCTGCTGTAACAGGGGTTGGTTCAGGTGAGGAGCAGGTAGAAAAGGGCTTGGCACTGCGGCTCTTGTTCTTCCCTAGCGACAGCCTCCTGCCCAGCGATTGGTTCAGCCTGGCCAGCTCCCGTTTGATTAGCACGGTCTGGCGCCGGGTGGACGACTGGTCGGGCAGAGTCGTCATGGCCTCCTGTCGCCGTCGGGAACGCGTCCGAGGCGGCTGGCTCTCGTTGTTGTCATGGTGATGCAACATGTCGTTTAGGCTGTAGTCGCTGCCGCCACCCGTGTTCAGAACGGTGGTGATGATCTCACTCAGGTGGGCGTCGGCCCGGGACTCTGCTATGTGCTGATTGGCCGAGGTCGTCAGGTGGGGATCCTTCTCTAGGTTGTGATTGGCTGAGGCAGAGCTGAGGGGGGGATCCTTCTCCTGGGGTCTGATTGTCTTTAGTTTGTCACTGAATCGCTCCACCAGGTCCTGCTGCTCCCTGTCCTCGCCCACCTCRCCACCACACCCAGCCMCCTCCTCTRTRRCCCCCTCCTGCTGCAGAAGAGAGGGAGGCTTGTCTTCCTCCTTTCCGTCCATGTCTGAGGGGATGGGGGAGAGAGGGGGAGGAGAGGGGGTGCGGGATCTCTCTCTCTTGAGGACGGGGCACTCGCTTCCTCCTCCCGGGGCTGTGTGTCTGACCGGGGCCAGGTAGGTGTGTTCTGAGCAGCAGGAGGCGCAGGGCTGGGGGTTGGAGCAACAGACAGAGGCCACGGGACAGACTGAGGGGTTYGTGCACAGAGCGGAGGATGAAAGAGAGGCGGAGGASGTGAAAGTGCAGAGAGAAGAGGAGGAGCGAACCCCAGTGGRAATGTGTCCCAGGGACAGGCTCTGGCAGGACAGGCAGTGGAGTCTRTGGAGGCAGAAACAGACAGGAGGCAGKCTGCAGCGCTGCATACAGCAACAGCCTGGACCACCTGGTGTCTTCCAGTCAGTCTGACGTGTGGCTCCACTACGGCTCCAACAGTCAMTAAAGGAAGGAGGAGAGGACGTGTCGTCCTGTTGTTTGGCCACCAGGTGGCAGCAGAGAGGGTCTGTGGGCTGGGCTACGGGCTGGGCTGGGCGGCAATGGGCGTCCCTGTAGGCCAATGATAGACAGTGCTGCTGGTGGGCGAGCCTCAGGATTCGCTGGAGCAGAGAGCGATGGGCGGGGCATAAAGAGGAGCGGACCGCCTCCAGAGCAGAGCTCCTCCCACTTGGGGCATCGGGCATCCCGCATCCCTAGCATCCCTGCTTCCCTCTGGGCTCATCCGTAACCGTGGCAACAGGAGCGAGATAGACAGGGATAGGAAACATATTTATTTAATTAAAAAAAAAAACAACTTCATTAAATTCACAAACTAAACCGTAGGACTCATTCATATGAAGATTCATTCCACCACAGAAACAATGACCACACAACAGAAGTCTGTCTGTTCAACAGAACCGGTTTATTAATGAAGGCTGAGAAGGCTGATACCAGCGCGAAAGAGGTCAACGACACTAACCCACCGGTCAACGACACTAACCCACCGGGTCAACGACACTAACCCACCGGGTCAACGACACTAACCCACCGGTGTCAACGACACTAAACCCACCGGGTCAACGACACTAACCCACCGGAACAACACACTAACCCACCGGGTCAACGACACTAACCCACCGGTCAACACACTAACCCACCGGGTCAACGACACATACCCACCGGTCAACGACACAACCACCGTCAACACACTAACCCACCACACTAACCCACCGGTCAAACGACACTAACCCACCGGTCAACGACACTAACCCACGTCACGACACAACCCAACCGCGTCAACACACTAACCCACCGGTCAACGACACTAAACCCACCGGTCAACGACACTAACCCACCGGTCAGCACACTAACCCACCGGTCAGCTACCACTAACCTCACCGTCACGACCACTAACCCACCGGTCAACGACACTAACCCACCGGGTCAACGCCACTAACCCACCGGGTCAACGCCACTAACCCACCGGGCAACCACAACACCGCAGCCACTAACCCACCGGGTCAACGACACTAACCCACCGGTCAACACTAACCCACCGGTCAACACACTAACCCACCGGGTCAAACGCCACTAACCCACCGGTCAACAACACTAACCCACCGGTTCAACGACACTAACCCACCGGGTCAACCCACTAACCCACCGGTCAACGCCACTAACCCACCGGTCAACGCACTAACCCACCGGTCAACACACTAACCCACCGGTCAACCCACTAACCCACCGGGGTCAACGCCACTAACCCACCGTCACGACACTAACCCACCGGTCAACGCCCACCTAAAACCCACCGGTCAACGCCACTAACCACCGGTCAACGACACTAACCCACCGGGTCAACGACACTAACCCACCGGTCAACAACTAACCACCGTCAAGACACTAAACCCACCGCGTCAACGACACTAACCCACCGGCATCAGCACACTAACCCACCGGTCAGCGACACTAACCCACCGTCACGACACTAAACCACCGGTCAGCACACTAACCACCGGTCAGCGACACTAACCCACCGTCAACCACCACTAACCCACCGGGTCAACGACACTAACCCACCGGGTCAACGACAACTAACCCACCGGGCAACGACACCTAACCACCGGTCAACGCCACTAACCCACCGGGTCAACCCACTAACCCACCGGGTCAACGACACTAACCCACCGCGTCAACGACACTAACCCACCGGTCAACGCCACAACCACCACCGTCAACGCCACTAACCCACCGGTCAACGCCACTAACCCACCGGTCAACGACACTAACCCACCGGGTCAACGACCACTAACCCACCGGCTCAACACACAAACACCGTCACGACACTAACCCACCGGTCAACGACACTAACCCACCGGGTCAACGACACTAACCCACCGTCAACGACACTAACCCACCGGGTCAACGACACTAACCCACCGGTCAACGACACTAAACCACCGGTCAACGACACTAACCCACCGGGTCAACGACACTAACCCACCGGTCAACACACTAACCCACCGGGTCAACGACACTAACCCACCGGGTCAACACACTAACCCACCGGGTCAACGACACTAACCCACCGGTCAACGACACTAACCACCGTCAACGACACTAACCCACGGGTCAACCACACTAAACCACCGGTCAACGACACAACCCACCGGTCAACACACTAACCCACCGGTCAACACACTAACCACCGTCAACGACACTAACCCACCGGTCAACGACACTAACCCACCGGCTCAACGACACTAACCCACCGGGTCAACGACACAACCCACCGGTCAACGACACTAACCCACCGGTCAACCACACTAACCACCGTCAACGACACTAACCCACGGTCAACACACTAACCCACCGGTCAACGACACTAACCACCGGTCAACCACACTAACCCACCGGTCAACGACACTAACCCACCGGTCAACGACACTAACCCACCGGGTCAACGACACTAACCCACCGGTCAACGACACTAACCCACCGGTCAACGACACTAACCCACCAGCAACGACACAACCCACGTCAACGACACTAACCCACCGGTCAACGACACTTACCCACCAGTCAACGACACTAACCCACCGGTCAACGACATAAACACCACCGGTCAACGACACTAACCCACCGGTCAACGACACTAACCCACCGTCAACACAAAGCACTGGTGTCTCATACGGTCAATCAACTTAATTTAGCAATATTTTATATTTAGATTCTTCAAAGTAGCCACCCTTTGCCTTGATGACAGCTTTGCACACTCTTGGCATTCTCTCAACCAGCTTCATGGGTAGTCACCTGGAATGCATTCAATTAACAGTGTCTTAAGTTAATTTGAATTTCCTTAATGCGTTTGAGCCAATCATTGTGTTGTGACAAGGTAGGGTGATAACAGAAGATAGCCCTATTGTAAAAGACCAAGTCCATATTATGCGAAGAACAGTCAAATAAGCAAAGCAAACACAGTCCATCATTACATCATTACGTTGCTCCAGTTACGAAAAGTTGCTAGATGAATCCCTGAGCTGACAAAGGTAAAAAAATCTGTCATTCTGCCCCTGAACAAAGCAGTTACCACTGTTCCCCGTAGGACGTCATTGTAATTAAGAATTTGTTCTTAACTGACTGTCTAGTAAAGGTAAAAAAAAAAAAAAGTAATGTCCTTTTAAAAATATAAATAATTTTCAAATTCCTTATATTAAGCAAAGCAGACGTCACACTTTTCAATTTTTCAATTTATTTACAGATGACCACCCCAACACCTGACACATTTACAAGCAATGCACTTGTGTTTAGTGAGTCCTCCAGATCAGAGGCAGAATGAGCACGTATTTGGATAAGTGTGTGAATTGGACGAGTACTTTTGGGTGTCAGAAAAATGTATGGAGTAAAAAGTCATGATTTTATTAGAACGTATGAAATAGAATTGTTCCAATAAAAATAATAAAACGTACAACCCCCCCCCCCAAAAAAAAACCACAAGTAAAAAATACTATCTACTAATACTGCTAGAGTACCAGCTTCTTCCCGATCCAGTCAACATCACCTCCTAGTGGTCTAATGGGGCAATACTGGAGACAATAAAACATTATTTAATATATATTAAATAACATTTAAATCACCAACTCATACATTTGAACAGAACGACACGTTCACATCAAAGTTCTCTTTACAGAAGTTTATTTATTTTTAAACACAATCAAAAAAATATTAAAAGAATCACAGACCTAAGCAAAAATGTAGAAATAAAAACGATTTCCAAGCAAGCAACACCAAACGCTTCACTACCAATAATTAAACATTATAATTTATAGTCCAAATCGATGTATGGCATAAAATAACCGACTGATTTCTGTTCAATTTTTTTTTAAAATATATAAGACAGTGAAAACAAAAAAATCACCTGAAGATGTATACAAGCAAGGCTGTTACGTATTGAGGATGTAACCATGGTAATACCGGCAGTAGAACCTAGTCTGAGTCGGTCAGTGTAACCATGGTAATACCGCAGTAGAACCTAGTCTGAGTTTGGTCGTCAGATGTAACCAATGAATACCGCAGTAAACCTAGTCTGATTTTGGGTCGTCAGATGTAACCATGGAAACATTATAGTAGAACCTGGTCTGAGTTTGGGTCGTCAGTGTAACCATGGTAATACCCAGTAGAACCGAGTCGCAGTTTGCGGTCCAGTCAGGTAACCATGGTAATACTGCAAGTAGAACCTAGTCTGAGTTTGGTCGGTCAGTGTAACTGCGTATCCCGCCTTACCGGTTACCCAATACCGCAGTAGAACCTAGTCATTTTGGGTCGGTCAGTGTAACCATGGTAATACCGCAGTAGAACCTAGTCTGAGTTTGTCGGTTTCAGACCATGGTAATACCCAGGAAGAACACCTAGCTGATATTGGTCGGTCAGTGTAACCATATAATACCGCAGTAGAACCTAGTCTGATTTGGGTCGTCAGTGTAACCGTTATACCCGCCAGTAAGAACCTAGTCTGAGTTTGGGTCGGTCAGTTAACCATGGTAATACCAGCAGTAACCTAGTCTGAGTTTGTGGTCGTCAGTTGTAACCATGTCCAATCACCGCAGATCAGAACCTAGTCTGTTTGGGGCGCAGTGTAACCATGTAATACTGCAGTAGAACCTAGTCTGAGTTTGGGTCGGTCAGTGTAACCATGGTAAATACTGCAGTAGGAACCTAGTCTGATTTGGTCGTCATGTTACCATGGTAATACCGCAAGAACATACTGAGTTTGGGTCGGTCAGTGTAACCATAAAACTGCAGTAGAACCTATCTGAGTTGGGTCGGTCAGTGTAACCATGGTAATACCGCAGTAAACCTAGTCTGAGTTTGGTCGGTCAGTTTACCATGGTAAACGCAGTAGAACCTAGTTCTGAGTTTGGGTCGGTCAGTGTAACCAATGTAAACCTCAGTAGAAACCTAGTCTGATTTGTTCGTCAGGTGAACCATGGTAATACGCAATACTCATAAATATCTAGTCGATCTGATTTGTCGTCAGTGTAACCATGGTAATACCGCATAGAACCTAGTCTGAGTTTGGTCGGTCAGTGTAACCATGGTAATACGCAGTAGAACCTAGTCTGATTTGGGTCGGTCAGTGTAACCATGGTAATACTGCAGTAGAACTAGTCTGAGTTTGGGTCGGTCAGTGTAACCATGGTAATACCGCAGTAGAACCTAGTCTGAGTTTGGGTCGTCAGTGTAACCATGGTAATACGCAGTAGAACCTAGTCTGAGTTTGGGTCGGTCAGTGTAACCATGGTAATACCGCAGTAGAACCTAGTCTGAGTTTGGGTCGGTCAGTTAACCATGTAATACCGCAGTAGAACCTAGTCGAGTTTGGGTCGGTCAGTGTAACCATGGTAATACTGCAGTAGAACCTAGTCTGAGTTTGGGTCGTCAGTGTAACCATGTAATACCGCAGTAGAACCTAGTCTGAGTTTGGGTCGGTCAGTGTAACCATGGTAATACTGCAGTAGAACCTAGTCTGAGTTTGTGTCGGTCAACTACAACAGAACGTTATCTATTCTCTGTTATAGAAATTAAACTGATTTTTGCTCAACCACCTCAACCTAATGCCTCAACCTAATGCCTCAACCTAACGCCTCAACCTAACGCCTCAACCTAACGCCTCACCCTAACGCCTCAACCTAACGCCTCAACCTAACGCCTCACCCTAACGCCTCAAGCTAACGCCTCAAGCTAACGCCTCAAGCTAACGCCTCAACCTAACGCCTCAACCTAACGCCTCACCCTAATGCCTCAACCTGATACCTCAACCTGATACCTCAACCTGATACCTCACCCTAATGCCTCAACCTAATACCTCACCCTAATGCCTCACCCTAATGCCTCAACATAATATCTCAACCTGATACCTCACCCTAATGCCTCACCCTAATACCTCACCCTAATACCTCACCCTAATACCTCAACCTTATACCTCAACCTTATACCTCAACCTAATACTAGCTTCACCAAAAAGGCTCTTAAAGATATAACTCCAGTCTGCTCCTGATGCAGCTATGTGAGACTGACCTGAAGGCCGGGTAGAAACAGAGCATCCTGAGTTAGTAAAGAAATACCAAATGTAACAGACTGGATTTGAAATGCACTTCGACTGAGTGTCAGTCATCAGGAGGGGAGTGTCCCCAGAGAGGCTAGACCAGAGCCCTATTCCCTATATATAGTGCACTACTTTAGACCAGAGCCCTATTCCCTATATAGTGCACTACTATAGACCAGAGCCCTATTCCCTATATATAGTGCACTACTTTAGACCAGAGCCCTATTCCCTATATAGTGCACTACTTTAGACCAGGGCCCTATTCCCTATATAGTGCACTACTATAGACCCCTACGGTGGCACCACAACAGGGCTTTCTCCATTTATACTGTTTAAATCAAACTCCAATCTGCCTTTTCATCCATTTCCTGCACTTGTGTTATCGTGACATGGGGAAACAAAGGCCTGGTTAACGGAAACTGTTGGAATCATTGAAATATGATTATTCTGGAATATAGTGGGGTAGGCACCTTGAAAACATTGACATGGCAACAAATGAATAAGCCAGTGAGCAAGTATTGACAAGGGAAGGAACCAAAGTGTTTGTCCGTGTTTTCCAGGCGACCCTAATTACAGATGTTACATTACATGTTGTTTTCATACTTCATGTAGCTAGGCAACATATTCATGCTTCATGTAGCTAGGCAACGTATTCATACTTCATGTAGCTAGGCAACGTATTCATACTTCATGTAGCTAGGCAACCAACCGTATTAAATTTACTTCGTCTATTCCTCTCTGATAAGATACCGTTGCACTAACATGCTCATCTAGCCATACAGCAGCACCGGTACCAGGCAGTATTAGCTAACTAGCTACGTTTGCTCCGACTCCCGAGTACATTTAGCAAGCTAGCGATTAGCCGCTCATCTAGCCATACAGTAGCACTGGTACCAGGCAGTATTAGCTAACTAGCTACGTTTGCTCCGACTCCCGAGTACATTTAGCAAGCTAGCGATAGCCGCTCATCTAGCCATACAGTAGCACGGGTACCAGGCAGTATTAGCTAACTAGCTACGTTTGCTCCGACTCCCGAGTACATTTAGCAAGCTAGCGATTAGCCGCTCATCTAGCAATACAGTACACCGGTACAGGCAGTATTAGCTAACTAGCTACGTTTGCTCCGACTCCCGAGTACATTTAGCAAGCTAGCCAACTAGCGAATAACATTAGCGGCTAACAAATAATTATTTTTCAGCAACACCTTGCTAAGAAAGAGACAAACTAGCAAACAGTAGTTTGCAGACAGTAAGCTATACAAACGAATAGTGAGCAACTGCTCTCTCCTTGAGTAACACTTGAGTAACAGGGCAGGGCTTGGTGTGGTTGGTGGCATGCAGGAAGGGGAAACGATGACTCAAGAAGCAAAACGAGTAACTATAAAAACGGACATGATACGCGTCGGAGTTGCGTATTACATTTAACAAACCAAACACTGAAATAACGTTACAGAAGGTAAAGTGAAAACTCAAACATCAATACCGGTATATAGTAAATACGGTATACCCGCCCAGTCCTAGGCTAGACGGTATTTCAAGGGATACTTCGGGATGTCGGGATGTTAGTTTCTACTTCCCCAGAGTCATATGAACGTGTGGATACCGTTTTTATGTCCCTGAGTCCAATATGAAGGAAGTTAGAGGTAGTTTTGTGAGCCAATGCTAACTAGCGTTAGCGCAATGACTGGAAGTCTATGGTTATCTGCTAAAATGCGATCAGATAACCATAGACTTCAGTCATTACACCTACTAGAATGCTAGCTGTTCCATAGACTTCCAGTCATTACACCTACTAGAATGTGATCAGATAACCATAGACTTCCAGTCATTACGCCTACTAGAATGCTAGCTGTTCCCATAGACCTCCAGTCATTGCGCTAACGCTAGTTAGCAATTTCCTTCAAACTGCACACAGAGACATAGAAAAATGGTATCCATGAGTTCATCTGACTCTGCGGAAAATAGATAATATCCCTTTAAAAATTAACCTTATAGGCTTCACAGTGTCTCTTAAAATCTGTAGGTTTAAGAGAAGAGGATTCAGCGAGGGTGACAACACAAAGAATGTCTTAGGTCCAGTTTTTTTTTTTTTTAAATCCTTCTGTTCTAAAACAGCAGTAAAATGGCTTGTTTCAAGTTTCAACAAACAAATGTTATCCTTCACAGGGTGGTCAGTGAGAAGTAGAGGTTCATACAGGAATCTGTCCATGTTCAGATCAGAGACGTTATGAGACAGAGACGTTATGAGACAGAGACGTTATGAGACAGAGACGTTATGAGACCAGAGACGTTATGAGACGCAGAGACGTTATGGAGACCAGAGACGTTATGAGACCAGAGACGTTATGAGACCAGAGACGTTATGAGACCAGAGACGTTATGAGCCAGAGATAGACAGACTGAGAGGTTAAGTGAAAGAGCAGCTTATAAAGTGCGAGGATCTACAGAGACCCCCGACACCCTGAAAATTGTGTTTTGGTCCAATAGCTAATACAACGGCTCCTTCTGAGATGCCCAATACCAGAGAAGAAAGAAAACAGAGAGAGAGATGGGAGTTTACATGAGGAACATTTAGAAAACAGAGAGAGAGATGGGAGTTTACATGAGGAACATTTAGAAAACAGAGAGAGAGATGGGAGTTTACACGAGGAACATTTAGAAAACAGAGAGAAACAACACTGTATATAACATCCATATACAATGTGAATCTTTAACTAGGTCCAGTCCAGTGGACTCTCTGGCCAAATCAGTGACAAATGAACTACCAGGTAGACATGACAACCAGCTGACCTGAAGATTGGATTTAAAATACACCTGACTTAGGGGCCTCCCAGATGGCGCAGTGGTATAAGGCCACCAGAGGTTCTGGGTTCGAGTCCCGGCTCTGTCGCAGCCGGCCGCGACCGGGAGGCGCACAATGCGCGAATGAAGGAGCCGAATGTCTGTTTTTAAAAAGGCCTGGCTTGTGATTAACATCAGACCTGGGGGTCAATATGACACAGAGGTCAAATACCTGGAGGTGTGCTTGATTTACCTTGATTAGGCAACAGATGGTACCAGAAGTCAGGAAATCTACAAACTCTGCATGTCAAGCGAAAACAAACCAAGCGCACCAAGTATTTATGAAAGCTGTTTTGGACCCAGATCTACAAAATATTCTCCTGTTCTGTAGGAGGTCGAGGTCGAGTGC
>NW_019945122.1:97845-105580 GCF_002910315.2 Salvelinus sp. IW2-2015
TACCCAATAGACTTCCAGTCATTACGCCTACTAGAATGCTAGCTGTTCCCATAGACCTCCAGTCATTGCGCTAACGCTAGTTAGCAATTTCCTTCAAACTGCACACAGAGACAAAAAAATGGTATCCAGAGTTCATCTGAGGGGAAAATAGATAATATCCCTTTAAAAATTAACCTTATAGGCTTCAAGTGTCTCTTAAATCTGTAGGTTTAAGAGAAGAGGATTCAGCGAGGTGGAAACAACACAAAGATGTCTTAGGTCCAGTTTTTTTTTTTTTTTAAATCCTTCTGTTCTAAACAGCAGTAAAATGGCTTGTTTCAAGTTTCAACAACAAATGTTATCCTTCACAGGGTGGTCAGTGAGAAGTAGAGGTTCATACAGGAATCTGTCCATGTTCAGATCAGAGACGTTATGAGACCAGAGACGTTATGAGACCAGAGACGTTATGAGACCAGAGACGTTATGAGACCAGAGACGTTATGAGACCAGAGACGTTATGAGACCAGGAGACGTTATGAGACCAGAGACTTATAGACCAGAGATAGACAGGCTGAGAGGTTAAGTGAAAGAGCAGCTTATAAAGTGCGAGGATCTACAGAGACCCCCGACACCCTGAAAATTGTGTTTTGGTCCAATAGCTAATACAACGGCTCCTTCTGAGATGCCCAATACCAGAGAAGAAAGAAAACAGAGAGAGATGGGAGTTTAACAAGATGAGGAACATTTAGAAAACAGAGAGAGAGATGGGAGTTTACATGAGGAACATTTAGAAAACAGAAGAGAGATGGGAGTTTACGAGGAACATTTAGAAAACAGAGAGAAAGATGGGGAGTTTAAAGCAGAAGTTACGTGAGGAACATTTAGAAAACAAAGAGAGAGAGATGGGAGTTTACGTGAGGAACATTTAGAAAACAGAGAGAGAGATGGGAGGTTTACATGAGGAGACATTTAGAAGACAGAGAGAGAGAGATTGGGAGTTACTGTGAGGAAACATTTAGGAAAACACGAAGAGAGAGATGGGAGTTTACGTGAGGAACATTTAGAAAACAGAGAGAGAGATGGGAGGTTTACATGAGGAACATTTATAAAGACAGAGAGAGAGAGATTGGAGTTTACGTGAGGAACATTTAGGAAAACAGAGAGAGAGAAGGGAGTTTACACGAGGAAACATTTAGAAAACAGGGAGGAGAGATGGGAGTTTACGTGAGGAACATTTAGAAAACAGAGAGAGAGATGGGAGGTTACGTGAGGAACATTTTAGAAGACAGAGAGAGAGATGGGAGTTTTACGTGAGGAACATTTAGAGAAAAACAGAGAGAGAGATGGAGTTTACGTGAGGAACATTTAGAAAACAGAGAGAGAGATTGGGGAGTTTACGTGAGGAACATTTAGAAAACAGAGATGAGAGATGGGAGTTTACGTGAGGAACATTTAGAAAACAGAGAGAGAGTGGGAGTTTACATGGAGAACATTTAGAAACAGAGAGAGAATGGGAGTTTACGTGAGGAACATTTAGAAAACAGAGAGAGAGATGGGAGTTTACGTGAGGAACATTTAGAAAACAGAGAGAGAGATGGAGTTTACGTGAGAGGAAACATTTAGAAAACAGAGAGAGAGATGGGAGTTTACGTGAGGAACATTTAGAAAACAGAGAGAGAGAGATGGGAGTTTACTGTGAGGAACATTTAGAGAAACAGCATGAGAGAGATGGGAGTTTACGTGAGGAACATTTAGAAAACAGAGAGAGAGATGGGGAGTTACTGTGGGGAACATTTAGAAACAGAGAGAGAGATGGGAGTTTACGTGAGGAACATTTAGAAAACAGAAGAGAGAGATGGGAGTTTACGTGAGGAAATTTAGAAAACAGAGAGAGGAGATGGGAGTTTACGTGAGGACATTTAGAAAACGAGAGAGAGATGGGAGTTTACGTGAGGAACATTTAGAAGACAGAGAGAGAGATGGGAGGTTTACGTAGTAGGAACATTTAGAAAACAGAGAGAGAGATGGGAAGTTTACGTGAGGAAACATTTAGAGAAAACAGAGAGAGAGATTGGCGAGTTTACGTGAGGAACATTTTTAGAAAACGAGAGAGAGATGTGGAGTTTACGTGAGAACATTTAGAAAACAAGAGAGAGAGATGGGAGTTTAAAGCAGCACGTTAATGAGGAACATTTAGAAAACAGAGAGAAACAACACTGTATATAACAATCCATCATATACAATGTGAATCTTTAACTAGGTCCAGTCCAGTGGACTCTCTGGCCAAATCAGTGACAGATTAACTACCAGGTAGACGTGACAACCAGCTGACCTGAAGATTGGATTTAAAATACACCTGACTTAGGGGCCTCCCGGATGGCGTAGTGGTATAAGGCCACCAGAGGTTCTGGGTTCGAGTCCCGGCTCTGTCGCAGCCGGCCGCGACCGGGAGACCCATGGGATGGCGCACAATGCGAGAAGTGAAGGAGCTGAATGTCTGTTTTTAAAAAGGCCTGGCTTGTGATTAACATCAGACCTGGGGGTCAATATGACACAGAGGTTAAATACCTGGAGGTGTGCTTGATTTACCTTGATTAGGCAAACAAAATGGGACCAGAAGTCCAGAAATCTACAAACTCTGCATGTCAAGCGAAACAAAACCAAGCGCACCAAGTATTTATGAAAGCTGTTATTGGACCCAGATCTACAAAARATTCTCCTGTTCTGTAGGAGGTCGAGTGGAGTTCAAGTATTGTCGGTTCTAGACTCTAATGTTCTGTAGTCTAGAACCTGTTTGTGGCGGCGACAGCGTTAGTCCCTGAGTCGGTGGAACCGGCAGAGTCCAGCGGTTGCCATGTGGTCGTAGTCGTGACGATGACGGGCCTCCTCTTGGGCGGTATCTTTAGGGTTCCGTTGCGCTCTTTYACCTTGTACTCCAGCGTGCTGTGAGGTATCCCATAAACCACCTGGGCCTTAGAAACGCTCATCCTGCCCCCCATCACCATGGTGATAGCCTCCTCTAGCAGGTCGTGGTCGTACTGCCGGTAGCGCCCGCGCTTCTTCCTGGACTGCTTGTTCTCCCCGCTACCCTCCGCCCCTTCCTCAGGATCGTCCAATGAGGAGCAGCGGCGGTGGGCGGGGCAGCGGGGTGAGAGGTCAGGCAGGTCGAGGGAGGGCAGGAGAGCGCGGTGGAGTCTCAGCAGAGAGGAAGAGGTAGCAGCAATATTAGTGATGGTGGTGCCGTGGTGTGGTGGGGGGTGGGAGTGCAGGGCCTCAGCCAGGCTGTAAGGGTCAGGGAGAGCTGGTCTGGAGCGTGATATGACCTGGGGGATACGGAGGGGGGGCTCCTCTCTGAGCTGGGGGGGTAGAGACCGGGACAAAGCCCTCCGCAGGCCACGCTGGCTCAGACAGAACGAAGAGGACGGGAGGAAGAGCGTCTCTCCGTTCTCCTCCCTCGCTCCCAGCTCCGCCCAGACCGCCACCCTCCGCAACACCAGCCGCGCCTCCTCGCCGTGCGCCGACGACATCYCATCCTGCGAGGTCACATCCTCCCCCTCCAGCTGRGAGCGCAGGATTCCAGGGGGGATCCCGTAGAGAAGGACAGCTCTGTTCTCCTGGAGACAGCCAGACCTCACGTCTCTCAGAGCCTTGGACAGCAGCCCCTCGGACAGCTGGCTGGACCTCTGGGCGTGGTGTCCCTCGCTCTGGGACGCCCCGGCTGCTCCCCAACGCCGCTGCTGCCTCCTAGTGGGACGGAGGACCAAACACCACCGTTCAGGATCAGGGAGGGGGGGGTGAGGGAGGCAAGAGGGGATGGGGGGGGGGGGAATTCCCTTTTTTGTTGTGTTTGGTGACATAACTTCCAACGGTCCTGTCATGAGCTGACGTGATCTGTGACGTGCCGTCTGTGAGTGACATCTCTGGCGTGTCATATGTCACATGTAGAAAGGGAGTGACATCATCTCTGTGCGTTTGTCACATGAAGAAAGGGCGTGACATCAATCTCTGGTGGCGTCTGTCGCATGAAGAGAGGTTTTGCAGTGTAGTTTAATCCACATCGAGTCTGTGACGGTTACGCTGTCCCAGCACCCCAGTAACTAGTTCCAACTTGTTTTCTGTGTGTCAGTCTGAATAGACTGAGGTTACAGACCCCCCCCCCAGTAACTAGTTTCACTGTGTTCTGTGTGTCAGTCTGAAATAGCTGAGGTTACAGACGCCCCCCCCCCCAGTAACTAGTTCCACTTGTTTCTGTGGTGGTCAGTCTGAAATGAGCTGAGGTTTACAGGACCCCCCCCCCCAGTAACTTAGTTCCACTTGTTTCTGTGTGTCAGTCTGAATAGCTGAGGTTACAGACCCCCCCCCCCCAGTAACTAGTTCCACTTGTTTCTCGTGTGCGTCAGTCTGAATAGCTGAGGTTACAGACCCCCCCCCCAGTAACATTAGTTCCACTTGTTTTCTGTGTGTCAGTCGAATTAGCTGAGGTTACAGACCACCCCCCCCCCCAACCCCGCCAGCCTCGACTAACTCACGTTCCACTTGTTTCTGTGTGTCAGTCTGAATAGCTGAGGTTAACAGACCCCCCCCCAGTAACTAGTTCCACTTGTTTCTGTGTGTCAGTCCTGAATAGGGCTGAGGTTACAGACCGCCACCCCACCCCCCCAGTAACTAGTTCCACACTTGTTTTCTGTGTGTCAGTCTGAATAGCTGAGGTTACCAGGACCCCCCGCCCCCCCCAGTAACTAGTTCCACTTGTTTTCTGTGTGGTCAGTCGTGAATAGCTTGAGGTTACAGACCCCCCCCCCCCCCAGTAACTAGTTTCCACTTGTTTCTGTGTGTCAGTCTGAATAGCTGAGGTTACAGACCCCCCCCCCCCCCAGTAACTAGTTCCACTTGTTTTCTGTGTGTCAGTCTGAATAGCTGAGGTTACAGACCCCCCCCCCCCGAGTAACTAGTTCCACTTGTTTCTGTGTGTCAGTCTGAATAGACTGAGGTTACAGACACCCCCCCCCCCAGTAACTAGTTTCCACTTGTTTCTGTGTGTGCAGTCTGAATAGCTGAGTTTACAGAGCCCCCCCCCCCCCCAGTAACTAGTTTCCACTGTTTTCTGTGTGTCAGTCCTGAATAGCTGAGGTTACAGACCCCCCCCCCAGTAACTAGTTCCACTTGTTTCTGTGTGTCAGTTGAATAGCTGAGGTACAGACCCCTCCCCCCCCCCAGTAACTAGTTCCACTTGTTTTGTGTGGTCAGTCTGAATAGCTGAGGTTACAGACCCCCCCCCCAGTAACTAGTTCCACTGTGTTTCTGTGTGTCAGTCTGAATAGCTTGAGGTTACAGAACCCCCCCCCCCCCGCCAGTAACTAGTTCCACTTGTTTCTGTGTGTCAGTCTGAAAGCTGAGGTTACAGACCCCCCCCCCCCCCCCAGTGAACTAGTTCCACTTGTTTCTGTGTGTCAGTCTGAATAGGCTGAGGTTACAGACCCCCCCCCCCCCCCCAGTAACTAGTTTCCACTTGTTTCTGTGTGTCAGTCTGAAATAGCTGAGGGTTACAGCCCCCCCCCCCCCCAGGTAACTAGTTCCACTTGTTTCTGTTGTGTCAGTCTGAATAGCTGAGGTTACAGACCCCCCCCCCCCCCCAGTAACTAGTTCCACTTGTTTTCTGTGGTGTCAGTCTGAATAGCTGAGGTTACAGACCCCCCCCCCCCCCAGTAACTAGTTCCACTTTGGTTTTGTGTGCCAGTGCTGAATAGCTGAGGTTCAGACCTCCCCCCTAGATAACTAGTTCCATTGTTTCTGTGTGTCAGTCCTGAATAGCTGAGGTTACAGACCCCCCCCCCCTCCAGTAACTAGTTCCACTTGTTTCTGTGGTCAGCTGAATAGCTGAGGTTTACAGACCCCCGACCCCCCCCCAGTACTAGTGTCAGTTGTTTCGTGTGTCAGTGCTGAATAGCTGAGGTTACAGCGGGGGGTCTGTAACCTCAGCTATTCAGACTGACACACAGAAACAAGTGGAACTAGTTACTGGGGGGGGGGGGGGTCTGTAACCTCGTTTCAGACTGACACAGCGAATACAAGTGGAACTAGTTACTGGGGGGGGGTCTGTAACTAGTTCCACTTGTTTTCTGTGTGTCAGTCTGAATAGCTGAAGGTTACAGAGCCCCCCCCCCCCCCCAAGTAACTAGTTCACTTGTTTTGTGTGTTCAGTCTGAATAGCTGAGGTTACAGACCCCCCCCCCCCCCCCAGTAATAGTTCCACTTGTTTTCTGTGTGTCAGTCTGAATAGCTGAGGTTACAGACCCCCCCCCCCCCCCCCAGTAATAAGTTCCACTTGTTCTGTGTGTCAGTCTGAATAGCTGAGGTTACAGACCCGCCCCCCCCCGCAGTAACTAAGTTCCACTTGTTTCTGTGTGTCAGTCTGAATAGCTGAGGTTACAGACCCCCCCCCCCCCCCCAGATAACTAGTTCCACTTGTTTCTGTGTGTCAGTCTGAATAGCTGAGGTTACAGACCCCCCCCCCCCCAGTAACTAGTTCCACTTGTTTCTGTGTGTCAGTCTGAATAGCTGAGGGTTACAGACCCCCCCCCCCCCCCAGTAACTAGTTCCACTTGTTTCTGTGTGTCAGTCTGAATAGCTGAGGTTACAGACCCCCCCCCCCCCCCCCAGTAACTAGTTCCACTTGTTTCTGGTGTGTCAGTCTGAATAGCTGAGGTTTACAGACCCCCCCCCCCCCCCCAGTAACTAGTTCACATTGTTTCTGTGGTCAGTCTGAATAGCTGAGGTTAGCAGACCCCCCCCCCCCAGTAACTAGTTCACCTTGTTTCTGTGTGTCAGTCTGAATAGCTGAGGTTACAAGACCCCCCCCCCAAGTAACTAGTTCCCTTGTTTTCTGCTGTGTCAGTCTGATTAGCTGAGGTTTACAGACCCCCCCCCCCCCCCAGTAACTAGTTCCACTTGTTCTGTGTGTCAGTCTGATAGCTGAGGTTACAAGACCCCCCCCCCCAGTAACTAGTTCCATTGTTTCTGTGTGTTCAGTCTGAATAGCTGAGGTTACAGACCCCCCCCACCCCCCAGTAACTAGTTCCACTTGTTTCTGTGTGTCAGTCTGAATAGCTGAGGTTACAGACGCCCCCCCCCCCCAGTAACTAGTTCCACTTGTTTTTCTGTGTGTCAGTCTGAATAGCTGAGGTTACAGACCCCCCCCCCCCCCGACCAGTAACTAGTTGTCACTTGTTTCTGTGTGTCAGTCTGAATAGCTGAGGTTACAGACCCCCCCCCCCCCAGTAACTAGTTCCACTTGTTTCTGTGTGTCAGTCTGAATAGCTGAGGTTACAGACCCCCCCCCCGCCCAAGTAACTAGTTCCACTGTTTCTTGTGTGTCAGTCTGAATAGCTGAGGTTACAGACCCCCCCCCCCCCCCCAGTAACTAGTTTCCACTTTTTTCTGTGTGTCGAGTCTGAAATAGCTGAGGTTACAGACCCCCCCCCGCCCCCCCAGTAATCTAGTTCCACTTGTTTCTGTGGTGTCAGTCTGAATAGCTGAGGTTACAGAGCCCCCCCCCCCCACAGTAACTAGTTCCACTTGTTTCTGGTGTCAGTCTGAATAGCTGAGGTTACAGACCCCCCCCCCCCCAGTAACTAGTTCCACTTGTTTCTTGTGTTGTCAGTCCTGAATAGCTGAGGTGTTACAGACCCCCCCCCCCCCCCAGTACTAGTTCACTTGGTTTGCTGTGTGGTCAGGTCTGGAATAGCTGAGGTTTACA
>NW_019945123.1:0-9366 GCF_002910315.2 Salvelinus sp. IW2-2015
TAGTCCCAGTCCAGCTAGAACCAGTATAGTCACAGTCCCAGTCCCAGCTAGACCAGTATAGTCCCAGTCAGCTAGACCAGATAGTCCCAGTCAGCTAGACCAGTATAGTCCAGCCACGACCAGTAAGTCCAGCCAGCTGACCAGTATAGTCCACAGCTAGACCCAGTATATCCCCAATCACTAGACCATATAGTTCCCAGTCAACTAGACCAGTAAAGTCCCAGTCAGCTAGACCAGTATAGTCCCTAGCTGACCAGTATAGTCCCAGTCAGCTAGACCGCAGTATAGGTCCCAGGCTAGACCAGTATATCCCGCTCAGCTAGACCAGTATAGACCAGTCACCAGTCAGCTAGCAGCGCAGTATAGCCCCAGCCAGCTAGACGTATAGTCCCAGTCCAGCTAGACCAGTATACCCAGTCAGCTAGACCAGTATAGCCCCAAGCTAGCTAGACCAGTATAGTCACAGTCCAGCTAGACCAGTATAGCCCCAGTCCCAGCTAGACCAGTATAGTCCAGCAGTCCCAGTCAGCTAGACCAGTATAGTCCAGTCAGCTAGACCAGTAAATAGTCCACTCAGCTAGACCAGTATAGTCCCAGTCCCAGCTAGACAGTATAGTCCAGTCCCAGCTAGACCAGTATAGTCCAGTCAGCTAGACCAGTATAGCCCCAGTCCAGCTAGACCCAGTATAGTCCCAGTTCCAGCTAGACCAGCCAGTATAGTCCAGTCAGCTAGACCAGTATATCCCAGCTAGACCAGTATAGTCCCAGCTAGACCAGTATAGTCACAGCTAGACCAGTATAGTCCAGCTAGCCCATAAAGTCCACTAGACCAGTAAGTCAGTCTGAGACAAGCTATCACGTCCCAGTCAGCCTAGACCAGTATAGTCCACAAGCTAGCCCAGCCCTAACAACAGTATAGTCCAGCTAACCAGTATAGTCCCCAGCAGCTAGACAGTATAGTCCCAGTCACTAGACCAGTATAGTCCAGTCAACTAAGACCACGTAATAGTCCAGTCAGCTAGACCAGTATAGTCACAGTCCCAGCCAGCTAGACAGTAAATAGTCCCAGTCCCAGCTAGAGCAGTGAGTCAGTCCCAGCTAGACCAGTATAGTCCCAGTCCCAGCTAGACAGTAAGTCCAGTCCCAGCTAGACCAGTATAGCCCCAGTCCCTGCTACACCAGTATAGTCCAGCTAGACCAGTATGTCCAGTCCCAGCTACCTAGGTCCAACTAAGTCACAGCCCAGCAGCTAGACCAGTATAGCCCAGTCCCTGCTACAACCAGTATAGCTCCAGTCCCAGCATGCCATAATGGTTTCTGTGACAGCATGGGCAGTGAACAAACTATCCTAGATGTGTCCATCTAGAGGCATCTTCCCAACTCTATGCTAGCGACCTAGTTCATCTTGTTTAAAGATCAGGGGGTATTGTTGGGAAAATGATTTTGGCGGCGAGCGAGGGAGGCCAACTCACATTTCAAAGACGTTAGCGAACAGAACAGGTGTAATTTCATCTCCTTAACTCGCCCTCGTTCTGACACACATATCTCTCTCTCTCTCTCTTATTCATTGGCTCCTCTCTATCCTCTCTGTCAATCTCTCTCTCTCGCTCTCTCTCCGCCCTGCCTTCCCTGCCGTTAATGTCGCCCTCGTTCTGACAACACCATACTCTCTCTCTCTCTCTCTCCTCTCTCTCTCTCTCTCTCTCTCTCTCTTCTCTCTCTCTCTCTCTCCTCCTTCTCTTCTCTCTCTCTCTCTCTCCTCTCCTCTCTCTCTCTCTCTCCGCCCCGCCCTTCCCTGCGTGCCAGCTCAGAGAATAACAATTGTGTAAAGTAGGCCAGAGTAGAATATGTGTTGTTTTTCTGTTGTCTTTCTGTTCTTCTCCTCAGACCTGTTCTGGTTCTATTTCGGGTTAGATTACCTCTGTGCTCTGACACATACACACATACACACACACACACACACACACACACACACACACACACACACACACACACACACACACACACACACACACACACACACACACACACACACACACCACACAACACACACACACAGCACACACACACAGCCACACGCCTGCCACTGCCACCCGACTATCAAATATGAATGTGTGTATTTTCCCCACTATTTTAGCATCAGTTTATAGATGTGTGTCGTTGATCAGATGAATATGAGGAGAGGCTCAGATATATTGTCGTATTTACAGAGACAAAGAGAGGAAGGGGGACGGGGGGAGATTTGCTTACAGTTTATCAGTGGTGGAAAAAGTACCCAATTGTCATACTTGAGTAAAAGTAAAGATACCATAAATAGAAAATGACTCAAATAAAAGTGAAAGTCACCCAGTAAAATACTACTTGAGTAAAAATCTAAATGTATTTATTTTTGAAATATTCCTCAAGTATCAATCGAAAATGTAAATATACTTAAGTATCAAAAGTAAAGTATGAATCACAGATAATTTACTGATAGCGCGGGGGGCACCCTTCAACACTCAGACATTATTTACAAACAAAGCGTGTGTGTTCAGCGAGTCCGCCATCTCAGAGACAGTTGAGATGACCAGGTGTTGCGTGAATTGCTAAAACGTTCTTGCTAAGCATTTAAAATGTAACGGGTACTTTTGTATGTCAGGGACAATGTATGGAGTAAAAAGTACATTATTTTATTATAGGAATGTAAATGGAGTAAAAATTAAAGTTAAATAATGTAAATAGTAAAGTCAATTACAGATAACCCCAAAAAACTTCTGAAGTAGTACTTTAAAGTATTTTTTTCACCAATGCAGATTTGACTATACATTTACATTTTATTCATTTAGCAGAYGCTCTTATACAGAACAACAGAAAGAGAGAGACAGAGTTTGGGAAACAGAAAGACAGAGACAGAGCTTGGGAAACAGAAAGAGAGAGTGAGACAGAGCTTGGGAAACAGAAAGAGAGAGAGACAGAGCTTGGGAAACAGAAAGACAGAGACAGAGCTTGGGAAACAGAAAGCTTGCGGGAAACAGAAAGACAGAGACAGAGCTTGGGAACAGAGAGAGACAGAGACAGAGCTTGGGAAACAGAAGGAACAGAGCTTGGGAAACAAGAGACAGAGCTTGGAAACAGAAGACAGAGACAGAGCTTGAGGGGAAACAGAGAAGACAGAGACAGAGCTTGGGGAAACAGAAAGACAGAGGACAGAGCTTGGATAGACAAGACAGAGACAGCTTGGGAAAGAAGAGACAGAGACAGAGCTTGGAAGAAACAGAGGACAGAAGAACAGGACAGAGCTTGGGAAACAGACAGAGACAGAGCTTGGAAACAAGAGACAGAGACAGAGCTTGGGAGAACAGAAAGACAAAGAGCTTGGGAAACAGAGAGAAACAGAGACAGAGCTTAGGGAAACAGAGTACAGACTGAACAAGAAGCGACTTGGGAAACAGAGACAGAGACAGAGCTTGGGAAACAGAAAGACAGAGACAGAGCTGGGAAACAGAGACAGAGCTTGGGAAACAGAGACAGAGCTTGGGAAACAGAGACAGAGCTTGGGAAACAGAGACAGAGCTCAGACAGTGAAACAGTGCTGCTTGCTTTGTGACGTTGTGGTTAAATATATCCTCATTACACCACAAATAAGTTACAATAGTGTTTTTACAAATGTCCCATCTTGATCATCCTGTTGTTACAGAATGTTCCGGCACAGCAGGAAAATCAAACGTTGTAGTTTATTTCAAGATTTAAAAAGGATTTCACAAGTTTAGTAATTTCCAATAAATGTAAGACCTACTTTGCGCCTAATGAAAAAAACTATTGTCACCCTCTTACAAAACAAATTCCATGATTTATAATCCACATAATAATTCACATTTCACTGTTGCTGCAGGGATTTATATTTCCTGCTGTGAGAAGCTGTCAAATTAAGATACGACATCTGTAGGTGTCCTACGGTATGTATACTTGGTGTAGAAACACGAATAGACTGCATGTGTCTCCTCTCTGAAACTATCACTTTGGTCCTGATAACTTCAAAAAAAGGTAACATCTAATCGAAGACTGACGCTCACACCCCTCTGCTCTCTCCATCCTGTCTGAGAAGGTCTGAAAGAAGCCCTGATTGAAGTCTCGGTTCTGTCGGCTAGAGAGAGAGAAGGAGGGAGAGATAGAGAAGGAGGGAGAGATAGAGAAGGAGGGAGAGATAGAGAAGGAGGGAGAGTAGGAAGAAGGAGGAAAGGGAGAGAAAGAAAGAGCTGTGTTGGCTGCTCTAGAAAAGGAGGAGGAACGAGAAAGACAGAGACATAGCTTGGGAAACAGAAAGACAGAGACAGAGCTTGGAAACAAAAGACGCAGAGACAGAGCTTGGGAAACAGAGAGAGACAGAGACAGAGCTTGGGAAACAGGAGACAGAGCTTGGGAAACAGAAGACAGAGACAGAGCTTGGGAAACAGAAAGACAAGACAGAGCTTGGGAAACAGAAAGACAAGAGACAGAGCTTGGGAAACAGAGACAAGAGCAGAGCTTGGGAAACAGAAGACAGAGACAGAGCTTGGGAAACAGAGACAGAGCTTGGGAAACAGAAAGACAGAGACAGAGCTTGGGAAACAGAAAGACAGAGACAGAGGCTTGGGAACAGAAAGACAGGACAGAGCTTGGGAAACAGAAGCAGAGACAGAGCTTGGGAAACAGAGACAGAGACAAGCTTGGAACGAAAGACAGAGACAGAGCTTGGAAACAGAGAACAGAGCTTGGGAAAACAGAGCAGAGCTTGGGAAACAGAGACAGAGCTTGGGAAACAGAGACAGAGCTCAGACAGTGAAACAGTGCTGCTTGCTTTGTGACGTTGTGTTAAATATATCTCCTCATACACCACAAATAGTAACAATAGTGTTTTACAAATGTCCCATCTTGATCATCCTGTTGTTACAGGAATGTTCCGGCACAGCAGGAAAATCAAACGTGTAGTTTATTCAAGATTTAAAAAGGATTCCAAAGTTTAGTAATTTCCAATAAATGTAAGACCTACTTGCCCTAATGAAAAAAACTATTGTCACCCTCTTACAAAACAAATCCATGATTTATTCCACATAATAATTCACATTTCACTGTTGCTGCAGATT
Organism: Salvelinus sp. IW2-2015; assembly: GCF_002910315.2. Lineage (NCBI taxonomy): Eukaryota > Metazoa > Chordata > Actinopteri > Salmoniformes > Salmonidae > Salvelinus > Salvelinus sp. IW2-2015. Next base: position 5,103 of record NW_019945123.1, read on the forward strand.
ATATTCCTGCTGGTGAAAAGCTGGTCAAATTAAGATACGACATCTGTAGGTGTCCTACGGTATGTATATCTGGTGTAGAACACGAATAGACTGCATGTGTCTCTCTCTTGATAACTATCACTTTGTCCAGATAACTTCAAAAAAAAGTAACATCTAATCGAGACTGACGCTCACACCCCTCTGCTCTCTCCATCCTGTCTGGAGAAGGTCTGACAGAGCCCTGATTGAAGTCTCCGTCTGTCGGCTAGAGAGAGAAGGAGGGGAGATAGAGAAGGAGGGGAATAGAGAAGGAGGAGAGATAGGAAGAAGGAGGAGAGATAGAGAAGAAGGAGAAAGGAGAGAAAGAAAGAGCTGGTTGGCTGCTCTAGAAAGGAGGGAGGAACGAGTTTAAAAGGGGTTTTAATTGTAGGGAGAGAGTTGAGGAGGTAAAGAGGCAGGGTTTTTAATGTGGGAGAGAGAGTGGAGAGGTGTGAGCAGGGTTTTAATTGGGGAAGAGAGTGGAGGAGGTGTCAGGGTTTTTAATGTGGAGGAGAGAGAGTGGAGGAGGTGTGAGGCAGGGTTTTTATGTGGAGGAGAGAGAGTGGAGAGGTAAAGAGCAGGGTTTTTAATTGGAGGAGAGAGAGTGGAGAGGTGGAGGCGGGTTTTTTAATGTGGAGGAGAGAGAGTGGAGGAGGTAAAGAGGCAGGGTTTTAATGTGGAGGAGAGGAGTGGAGGAGGTAAAGAGGCAGGGTTTTTTAATGTGGAGGGAGAGAGAGTGGAGGAGGTTGAGGCAGGTTTTTAATGTGGAGGAGAGAGAGTGGAGGAGTAAAGAAGGCGGGTTTGTAATGTGGGGAGAGAGAGTGGAGGAGGGTGACGGGCAGTGTTTTAACTATGGAGGAGATGAGGTAGAGAGGTACATGTTGTGAGGGCCAGGGTTTGTTAAGTGGAGAGAGAGGAGAGAGTGGAGGATAGGTAAAAAAGAGCAGGGTTTTAATTAGGGAGGAGAGAGAGTGGAGGAGGTGTGAGGCAGGTTTTAATGTGGTAGGAGAGAAGATGCGGCAGGAGGTGTGAGGCAGGGGTTTTTAATGGGAGGAGAGAGAGTGAGGAGGTATAAAGAGCAGTTTTTAAATCGTGGAGGGAGAGAGATGCGAGTGAGGTGTGAGCAGGGTTGGTTTAAGTGCTGGAGGAGACAGAGAGTGTCGAGGAGGTGTTGAGGCCATGGGTTTTACATGTGAAGGAGAGAGAGTGGAGGAGGTGTGAGGCAGGGTTTTTAATTTGGAGGACGAGAGTGGAGGGAGGTGTGGCAGGGGTTTTTAATGTGGGAGGAGAGAGAGTGGAGAGTGTTGGCAGTTTTTTAATGTGGAGGAAGAGAGTGGCAGGAGGTGTAGGCAGGTTTTTGATGTGGGAGGAGAGAGGAGTGAGAGGCTAAAGAGGAAGGAAAAAGGACACAAAATTGATTTTAGCCAGTGGGCCTTTTCCTCTGTGCTGAGGAGAGAGGCTGAGTGTAGTAGCAAGCATCCCTAGTGGTGTGTGTGTGGTGTGTCGTCGTGTGTGTTGTAATATGTTCTGTGTGTGTGTGTGTGTGTTGTTGTGTGTGTGTGTGTTGTGTGGTGTGGTGTGTCGTGCTCGTGTGTGTGATTGTGTGTGTGGAGTGTGACGTGGTTCCCAGATACGGTCCGTCGTGTGTGTGTGTGTGTGTGTGTGTGTGTGTGTGTTGTGTGTGTTGTGGTGGTTGTGTGTGTGTGTGGTGTTGTGATGATGACCACAGACCAGGCCAAGGGAGTGAAGGAGGTCAGGTTCACCCTGTAGAACACACACACTGCACACACACACACACACAACACACACACTCTTCACACACACCACCACAATACTCACCACACACCACACACATTCCTGCAGCTAAATAGAGGCGCGGGTTGGGGCTCTTGATTTTGCCAAGGTTGGGTTGCGTTAGCACGAATAGAACGTCTCCAAATCTGCCGACGACACACAAACACAACTCCACCCGGCTGCTGGGGGGGGGGGGGCGGGCGGGTCTAAGCTGTGTCCGGGCCTGAAGAGAGAGTTAGAAAGAGACTTACCAGTCCCGAGTGGTGGCAACTAATTATCAGGTGCGATCAGCAAAAGCAGCAGTACTCCAGACGTCGGGCAGGAGTGAATATTAATATCCCTGCGATTAGATTTGTATTTCTTATGTTCTTGTTTTAATTTATATTAACAACCAGCAACTAAAGTTGCATGGAAAAACACAGTTTTATGATACTACACACTGCAAAGCATAGACGTACTATCTCTCTGTGTGGAAAATAGAATAAACATATACCATATCAGCTCTATACGCTGTAGTTCTATATCAGCTCAATATGCTCTGAGTTCTATATCAGCTCTTATGCTTCTAGTTTCTATATCAGCTCTATACCCTGTAGTTCTATATCAGCTCTATATGCTTAGTTGCTATATCAGCTCTAGACCCTGTATATTTTCTATATCAGCTCCTATTGACGCTGTGTTCTATATCAGCTCTATACCCTGTTTAGTTCAATATCAGCTCTATATGCTCTAGTTCTATTATCAGTCTATTACCCTGTAGTTCTATATCAGCTCTATACGCTGTTAGTTCCTATATCAGTTCTATACCCTGTAGTTCTATACAGCTCTGATATGCTTAGTTCTATATTCAGCTCTAGATGCTCTAGTTCTATATCAGCTATATACACTGTAGTTCTATATTCAGCTCTATATGCTCTAGTTCTATATCAGCTAATATACACTGTAGTCTGATATCAGCTCTATATGCTCTAGTTTCTATTCAACTCTATACTCTGTAGTGCTGTTTCAGCTCCTTGCACTGTGCCGCTCTCAGTTTGCGCGCGTGTGTGTGGTGTGTGTGTGTGTGTGTGTTGTGTGTGCGTGGTGCGTGCGTGCGTGCGTGCGTGCGGCGTGCGTGCGTTGCGTGCGTGCGTGCCGTGCGTGGGCGTGCGTGCGTGCTGTGCGTCGTGCCGTGCGTGCGTGCGTGCGTGGCGTGCCGTGCGTGCGTGCCGTGCGTGCGTCGTGCGTGCGTGCGTGCGTTGCGTGCGTGGCGTGCGGTGCGTTGCGTGCGTGCGTGTGTGTGCGTGCCTCCGTCCGCTGTGGCGTGGTCACGTCATGGTCGGTTGCCTGTCTCAGGACTTGGGTCTGGTGAAAACGGCTCATCTGTGATTGGTAGGGGCTGGAAACGGATAAGGAAAATGAAACTGAAACAAGTTGTTCTTATGGTCTGTCCCTCCAGAGGATTCCTTCTTCTGGGGTTCATATTATACTGTGTTCCAAATGGCCCCTTTCCCTATTATAGTGCACTACTTTCACCAGAGCCCTATGGCACCCTATTCCATATAGTGCACTACTTTAGACAGAGCCTTATGCACCCTTTTCCCTATATAGTGCACTACTTAGACCAGGCTTTGTCTTTTGCTCTGGGCGTTGCCCTGGTCAAGTGGTGGCACTATTATATTACCAAACAGCAAATTTAAATGACATAAAAACACAATAGGAAAGGGTTTGGAGTACCTTTTAAATTGACATCACGGGCAGGAAACCCAACTCAATCTCCATCGTTCATGAATCTGGCGGGGATTTATAACAAAACATTTGGATATAACAATCATTTATCAATGACTTTTTTCACCAGTAAGGTGGACAAACTCAGAGTGAAATGACATTCATTGACAGTCAACCATTTATTTTCCGTATAAAATAAAACACTATTGAGATGGTCTAGGATGTATTACCACCAGGTATAGACAACTAGGATGGGTAAACTAATGTAGAGGAATAGGGTAGCAGAACTTATTACCAACCAGGTATAGAACCAACTGGGGATGGGAACATTAGAGAATGGTAGCAGACTGTATTACCACCAGGTTATAGACAACCTAGATGGGACACATATAGAGAATGGTAGCAGACTGTATTACACCAGGTATAGACAACCTAGATGGGACACTATAGAGAATTGTAGCAACTGTATTACCACCAGGTATAGACAACCTAGATGGGACACTATAGAGAATGGTAGCAGACTGTATTACCACCAGAGTATAGACAACCTAGATGGGACACTATAGAGAATGGTAGCAGACTGTATTACCACCAGGTAGATAGACAAACCTAGATGGGACCTATAGAGAATGGTAGCAGACTTATTACACCAGGGTATAGACAACTAGAGGACGACACTATAGAGAATGGTTAGCCATGACTGTATACCCACCAGGTATGACAACCTAGATGGACACTATAGAGA
>NW_019945123.1:9391-21812 GCF_002910315.2 Salvelinus sp. IW2-2015
AAATAGAGACAGAACTTGGAAACAGAAAGACAGAGACAGAGCTTGGAAACAGAAAAACAGAGACAGAGCTTGGGAAACAGAAAAATAGAACAGAACTTGGGAAACAGAAAGACAGAACAGTAGCTGGGAAACAGAAAGACAGAGACATAAGAGCTTGGAAACAGAAAGACAGAGACAGAGCTTGGGAAACAGAAGGACAGAGAGACAAGCGTGGATACAGAAAGACAGAAACAGAAGCTTGGAAACAGAGACAGAGCTTGGGAAACAGAAAGACAGAGACAGAGCTTGGGAAACAGAAAGACAGCGACAAGAGCTTGGGAAACAGAAAGACAGAGACATAGAGCTGGGGAAACAGAAAGACAGAGGACAGAGCTTGGATACAGAAAGACAGAAACAGAGCTTGGGAAACAGAAAGACAGAGACAGAGCCTTGGGAAACAGAAAGACAGTGACAAGAGCTTGGGAAACAGAAAGACAGAGACAGAGCTTGGGAAACAGAAAAATAGAGACAGAGCTTGGGAAACAGAAGAGAGAGACAAGCTCGGGGAAACAGAAAGACAGAGACATAGAGCTTGGGAAACAGAAAAGACAGAGGACAGAGCTTGGGAAACCAGAAGACAAGGACAGAGCTTGGGAAACAGAAAGACAGAGACAGAGCTGGAAACAGAAAGACAGAGACAGAGCTGAGACAGAAAAGAGAAAGACAGAGCTTGGAAACAGAAAGACAGAGACAGAGCTTGGGAAACAGAAAGACAGAGACAGAGCTTGGAACAGAAAGACAGAGACAGAGCTGGAAACAGAAAGACAGAGACAGAGCTTGGGAAACAGAAAGACAGAACATAGCTGGGAAACAGAAAGACAGAGACAGAGCTTGGAACAGAAAGACAGAGACAGAGCTGGGAAACAGAGAGAGACAGAGACAGAGCTTGGGAAAACAGAGACAGAGCTGTGGAAACAGAAGCACGAGCTTGGAAACAGAAAGACAGAGACAGAGCTTGGAAAAACAGAGACAGAGACAGAGCTTGGAAACAGAAGAAGAGAGAGACAGAGAGCTGGAAACAGAAAGAGAGAGTGAGACAGAGCTTGGAAACAAAGAGAGAGAGGACAGAGCTGGAACAGAAAGAACAGAGACAGAGCTTGGGAAACAGAAAAAAGAGACAGAATACACTGAGCGGAAACAGAAAACAGAGACAGAGCTTGGAAACAGAAAGACAGACATAGAGCTTGGGGAAACAGAAAGGACAGAGGACAGAGCTCTGGGAAACAGACAAGACAGAGAGACAGAGCTTGGAACAGCAAAGACAGAAACAGAGCTTGGGAAACAGAGACAGAGCTTGGGAAACAGAAAGATAGAACAAGTGGGAAACCGAAAGACAGCGACATAGAGCTTGGAACAGAAAGACAGAGACATAGAGCTTGGGAAACAGAAAGACAGAGAGACAGAGCTTGGATACAGAAAAGACAGAAGAAACAGAGCTTGGGAAACAGAAGACAGAGACAGAGCTGGAAACAGAAAGACAGTGACATAGAGCTTGGGAACAGAAAGACGAGACAGAGCTTGGAAACAGAAAATAGAGACAGAGCTGGAAACAGAAGAGAGAGACAGAGCTTGGGAAACAGAAAGACAGAGACAAGAGCTTGGGAAACAGAAAGACAGAGACAGAGCTGGGAAACAGAAAGACAAGACAGAGCTTGAAACAAGAAGACAAGACAAGCTTGGGAAACGAAACAGAGACAGAGCTGGAAACAGAAAGAGAGAGACAGAGCTTGGGAGAACAGAAAGACGAGACAGAGTTGGGAAACAGAAAGACAGAGAACGAGCTTGGGAAACAGAAAGACAGAGACAGAGCTGGGAAACAGAAAGACAGAGAACAGAGCTTGGGAAACAGAAAAGACAGAGACATACTTGGGAAACAGAAAGACAGAGACAGAGCTTGGAAACAGAAAGACAGAGACAGAGCTTGGGAAACAGAGAAGACAGAGACAGAGCTTGGGAAACAGAGACAGAGCTTGGGAAACAGAGACAGACTTGGAAACAGAGACAGAGACAGAAGCTTGGGAAACAGAAAGAAAACAGAGCTTGGAAACAGAAAAGCAGAGACAGAGCTTGGGAAACAGGAGACAGAGACAGAGCTTGAAACAGAACAGAGACAGAGCTTGGGGAAACAGAGACAGAGAGCAGAGCTTGCAGAGACAGAGACAGAGCTTGGGAAAACAGGAAGACAGAGACAGAGCTTGGGAAACAGAAAGACAGAGACAGAGCTTGGGAAACAGAAAGACAGAACAGAGCTTGGAAAAACAGAGTCAGAGACAGAGCTTGGGAAACAGAGACAGAGACAGAGCTTGGAAACAGAAGACAAGAACAGACTGGGAAAGAGAGACAGAGCTTGGAAACAGAGACAGAGCTTGGGAAACAGAGACAGAGCCTTGGGAAACAGAGACAGAGGCTCAGACAGTGAAACATGCTGCTTGCTTGTGACGTTGTGTTAAATATATCCTCATACACCACAAATAAGTTAACAATAGTGTTTTACAAATGTCCCACTCTTGATCATCCTGTTGTTACAGAATGTTCCGGCACAGCAGGAAAATCAAACGTGTAGTTTATTCAAGATTTAAAAAGGATTCCAAAGTTTAGTAATTTCCATTAAATGTAAGACCTACTTTGCCTCTAAATGAAAAAAACTATTGTCACCCTCTTACAAAACAAATTCCAATGATTTATAATCCACAATAAAATTCACATTTCACTGTTTGTGCAGGATTATATTTCCTGCTGTGAGAAAGCTGTCAAATTAAGATACCGACATCTGTAGGTGTCCTACGGTATGTATATACTTGGTGTAGAACACGAATAGACTGCATGTGTCTCCTCTCTGAAACTATCACTTTGGTCCAGATAACTTCAAAAAAAGGTAACATCTAATCGAAGACTGACGCTCACACGCCCCTGCTCTCTCCATCCTGCTCTGAGAAGGCTGAAAGAGCCCTGATTGATAGTCGCCGTTCTGTCGGCTAGAGAGAGGAAGAGGGAGAGATAGAGAAGGAGGGAGAGATAGAGAAGGAGAGAGATAGAGAAGGAGGGAGTAGAGAAGAAGGAAGAAAGGGGAAGAAAGAAAGACTGTTGGCTGCTCTAGAAAAGGAGGAGAACGAGAAAGACAGAACATAGCTTGGAAACAGCGAGAAAGACAGAGACAGAGCTTGAAAGAAACAGACAGAGCTTGACAGAGAAACAGAGACAGAGCTCAGGCGCAAACAGAGACAGAGCTTGGGAAACAAGACAAGAACAGAGCTGGAAACAGAAAGACAAGGACAAGACTTGGGAAACAGAAGACAAGAACAAGAGCTTGGGAAACAAGACAGAGACAGAGCTTGGGACAACAGAGCGACAGAGACAAGACGGGACAACAGAGACAGAGCATGGGAAACAGAGACAGAGACAGAGCTTGGAAACAGAAAGACAGAGACAGAGCTTGGAAACAGAAAACAGAGACAGAGCCTCAGGGGAAACAGAGTCAGAGAACAGAGCTTAGGGAAACAGAGGACAAGCACACAAGAGCGGAACAGAAAGACAGAACAGAGCTTGGACTGAGGAAAGACAGAGACAGAGTCTTGGGAAACAGAGACAGAGCTTGAGCAAAATGGGAAACAGAGCGACAACACAGAGCTTGAAACAGAGACAGAGCTCAGACAGTGAAACAGTGCTGCTTGGCTTTGTGACGTTGTGTTAAATAATATCCCTCATTACACCACAAATAAATAACAATAGTGTTTTACAAATGGTCCCATCTTGGATCATCCTGTTGTTACAGGAATGTTCCGGCACAGCAGGAAAAATCAACGTGTAGTTTATTCAAGATTTAAAAAGGATTTCCAAAGTTAGTAATTTCCAATAAATGTAAGACCTACTTTGCCCTAATGAAAAAAAACTGATTGTCACCCTCTTACAAAACAAATTTCCATGATTATATAACCACATAATAATTCACATTTCACTTTGCTGCAGGATTATATTCCTGCTGTGAAAGCTGGTCAAATTAAGATACGACATCTGTAGGTGTCCTACGTATGTATATCTTGTGTAGAACACGAATAGACTGCATGTGTCTCTCTCTGAATAACTATCACTTTGTCCAGATAACTTCAAAAAAAGAGTAACATCTAATCGAGACTGACGCTCACACCCCTCTGCTCTCTCCCATCCTGTCTGAGAAGGTCTGACAGAAGCCCCTGATTGAAGTCTCCGGTCTGTCGGTACTAGAGTGAGAGACAGAGGGAGAGATAGAGAAGGAGCGGACGAATAGAGAAGAAGGAGAGATAGGAAGAAGGAGGAGAGATAAGAAGAAGGCAGTAAAGGAGAAGAGAAAGAAAGAGCCCTGGTTGCGCTGCTTCTAGAAAGAGGGTAGGAACGAGTTTTAAAAGGGGTTTTTAATCTTTTATGGGAAAGGTGGGGTAAAGGCAGGGTTAATGGATGGAGAGCAGAGTAAAGTTGAGGCAGGGTTTTTAATGTGGGAGAAGAGAGTGGAGGATGGTGTGGCAGGGTTTTAATTGGAGGAGAGAACGAGTTGGAGGAGGTGTGGGCAGGGTTTTTATGGTGCGAGGAGAGAGAGTGGAGAGTGTAAGAAGGCAGGGTTTTTGAACTGTGGAGGAGAGAGAGTGGAGAGGTGTAAGAGCAGGGTTTTTAATTCGAGAGGAGAGGAGAGTGGAGGAGGTTTAGTGAAGAGGCAGGAGAGTAAAGCAGTTTTAACTGTCTGGAGAGAGAGTGGAGGATCGGTAAAGAGGCAGGGTTTTACTTAATGTGGGAGGGAAGAGGAGGGAGGCAGGTGTGAGGCAGGTCTTTTAACTGTGGAGGAGAGGAGTGGAGAGGTAAACAAAGGCGGGATTTTAATGTGGGGAGAGAGAGTGGAGGAGGGTGAGCAGGCCAGTTTTTAACTATTGGAGGAGATGAGAGTGGGAGGTGTTTGAGGGCAGGGTTTGTTAATGTGGAGGAGAGGATGAGGTGGAGGTAGGTAAAAAAAGAGGCAGCGGTTTTTAATAGGGAGGAGAGAGGAGTGGAGGAGGTGTGAGGCAGGTTTTTAATGTGGTAGAGAGAGAGTGGCAAGGAGGTGTGAGGCAGGGTTGTTAATGTGGAGGAGAGAGAGTGAGAGGTAAAGAGAGCAGGTTTTTTAAATCGTGGGGGAGAGAGAGTGCGAGAGGTGTGAGCAGGGTTTTTAGTGCTGGAGGAGAGGAGAGTGGTGAGGAGCGTGTGAGGCCAGGGTTTTTACATTGTGGAAGGAGAGAGAGTGGAGGAGGTGCTGAGGCAGGGTTTTTAATTTGGAGAGAGGAGAGTGGAGGAGGTGTGGCAGGGTTTTTACATGTGGAGGAGAGAGATGGAGAGGTGTTGGCAGGTTTTTTAATGTGGAGGAAGAGAGTGGCAGGAGGTGTGAGGCAGGGTTTTGATGTGGAGAGAGAGAGTGAGAGAGCTAAAGAGGAAGGAAAAAGGACAAAAATTGATTTTAGCCAGTGCGGGCCTTTTCCTCTGGGCTGAGGGAGAGGCTGAGTGATAGCAAGCATCCCTGTGTGTGTGGTGTGTGTGTGTGTGTATGTTCTGTGTGTGTGTGTGTGTGTGTGTGTGTGTGTGTGGTGTGTGGGTTGGTGTGTGTGTGTGTGTGTGTTGTGTGTGTCGTGCTCGGTGTGTGATGTGTGTGGTGTGGTTGTCCGTGGTCCAGTATACAGGTGCGTGTGTGTGTGTGTGTGTGTGTGTTGTGTGTGTGTGGTTGTGGTGTGTGTGTGGTGTGTTGTGTGTGATGACCACAGACCAGCCAAGGGAGGAAGGAGGTCAGGTGTTCACCCTGTAGAACACACACACTCACACACACACACACACACACACACTCTCACACACACCACCACAATACTCACCACACACCACACACATTCCCTGCAGCTAAAAGAGGAGCGGGTTGGGGCTCTTGATTGCCAAGTTGGGTTGCGTTGCAGATAGAACCTCTCCCAAATCTGCCGACGCGACCACAAACACAAACTCCACCCAGGCTGCTGGGGGGGGGGGGGGGCGGGGTCTAAGCTGTGTCCGGGCCTGAAGAAGAGAGTTAGAAAGAGACTTACAGTCCCGTGAACGGTGCGCAACTATTATCAGGTGCGATCTAGCAAAAGCAGCAGTACTCCAGACGTCGGGCAGGTGAATATTAATATCCCTGCGATTAGATTTTCATGTTCTTCATGTTCTTGTTTAATTTAATATTAACACAAGCAACTAAATTGCATGAAAACACATTTTATGATTACTACCACACTGCAAAGCATAGACGTACTTCTCTCTGGTGAGAATGGTAGCAGACTGTATTACCACCAGGTATAGACAACCTAGATGGGACACTATAGAGAATGGTAGCAGACTGTATAACCACCCCTATTGGCTATATATTCAACCAATGCCTAAAGGGGGGGTGTTTCCCCGGACGTGGAAGGAAGCTACAGTAATTCCGCTTTCTAAAAATAGTAAAACACCATTTCCTGGCTCTAACAGTCTACCCAATCAGTTTGCTGCCTGATCTTAGTAAACTGATGAAGACTATTGTATTAGCACCAAATACAATGCTATTATTCAGAGAACAAGTTAACTGCACTGACTCAGATGACTGACGATTGGCTAAAAAATAAATGGATAATACGATGATAGTTGGAGCTGTACTTGTTAGATTTCAGTGCATCCTTTGATGTTATTGATCATACATTGTTATTGAAGAAAACTCCCTTGATATGCCTTTATATTTACCTGCCATCACATGATTGGAGAGTTACTTATCCAATAGAACCCAGAGAGTGTTCTTCAATGGAAGCTTCTCTAACATCAGGATATGTACAGTGCGGTGTCCCTCAGGGCAGTTCCCTTGGACCATTACTCTTCTCTCTTTTTACACAATTATTCGCCACTGGTCTTACACACGCAGCTAGAATGACTATGAATGCGGATGATTCCACACTCGACATGTCAGCACCCGAAGCCAGTGAGCTCACTGGACATCTAAATAAGGAGTTACAGTCAGTATCAGATCGGGCGATTTAATAATAAACATCTAAAACCGAAAGCGTTATATTCGGTTCAAAACATTCTCTAAGAACCTAAACCTCGACAGGAAGTTGTACATAAAAAGGTGTTGACCATTTAAGGAAGTTGAGGAAGCTAAACTCCTAGGTATAAAATTGKATGGTTCATAATCACAGTCAAGTCGTATTGACAAAGTCGTTGTGAAGATAGGGGAGAGGTATGTCTGTTTATAAAAAATAAAAAATAAAAACGTTCTGCATTTTTGACACAAAGATCAACTGTACTAGTAGTTCCGGCTCTGATCTTGTCTCATCTTGATTACTGTCCGGTAATATGGTCAACTGATATGGTCAAGTAATATGGTCAAGTGATATGGTCAAGTGATATGGTCAAGTAATATGGTCAAGTGATATGGTCAAGTGATATGGTCAAGTAATATGGTCAAGTAATATGGTCAAGTTCCTGAGCTGGTTATAATGACTCCCTTTACAGTCATCTGGCCGAGCTGGTTATAATGCTTTCTAGGTTACTGTTAATAATGCTCTGTTAACCCAGTCTCCCCTGGTTATATTGCTCTGTTACCAACTGGTTTACAAATGCCTGTTATCTGGTTATAATGCCCTGTTACCCTGGTTTATAATGCTCTGTTACCCCGGACTCCCTAGAGCTTGGAGCCACTAGTTATTAACTGGAGTGCCTAGGCTGTTCACATATATGCTGGTTATAATGCTTCTGTTCTCTGGTTTACAATGCTCTGTTTACCTGTTTCTGAGTGCTGAACGGGTGAATTCCACTGGTGTTACTTCACTCATTCTGCTGGCTGTAATATCTCCTCTCTACTCTGCGCTTTCACTTATATGCTGTGGAATTAGTATTCCTGAGGTTAATAACTAAGATGAGACTGTATAACCTGTGATCGTATCTGAGATAACAAGGGCATAGCAACGTTTGCTATCTACCACGTTTTAGTAAAATCACTTTGAAGATTATATCATTGCGCTCTCTGGCCGTGCTCTTTGTTGCCTTGCAGTATTATACTAATCTGTAAATTGTTTGTAATTTGATTGCTACTGTTACGGTCTTCCCTGGACCATCTGGTTAATACTGCTCTGTTACCACCGGCCCGCCTGACATCCGGTCTCCTCTGGTTCTGAACCATATGCTCTTTCCCGCGCTGGTATCCCTGAATGCTCATCGGTTTAGGCCCTCCTGTTTATAATCGTTGTACCTGGTTTATACAATGTCTGTTACGCTGACCATCTGGTTATACGGTATCGCTAATCTGCTTTGACCTATCCTCTGGTTATAACGCGTCATGATCTACTTCGAACAATCACGGCCTCGCCGCTTTATAATGCCTCTGACCCAGTGGTTACGGCTGGTTATAATGCTCCTGTTACCGCCTGCACATGAGTTCCACGGATGCATCCTGTTAACGCTGACCATCCCGGCCCCTGACCATTCCGGCCCCCTGACCATCCGGTCTCCTGACATGGCCTGGTTATCCAAGAGCCTCCGCTCGCACCATACCCTCGTCTAGGCCCTCTGACGCCATCTGGTTATATGCTCTGTTACTCCTGGTTATAACACGGTCCGCTCCTGTTCCCCCTGAATCCCCGGTCTCCTGACCATCCGGCCCCCTTGGAACGATATCGATCTCGGTTACCGGTCCTCCTGTTCTATGATCAAATGCCGTCTGTTCCATGGTTACGGATGCCTCACCTGTTACTCTGGTTATATGCTATGCTTTAGCCACCGATTACCCTGGTTATAATGCTCTTGTTACCTTCCCCGGTCTCAATTGACCATCGCCTATCCGGCCCCCTGACCATCCGGTCTCCTGACCATCCGCCCTGACCATCCGGCCCCTCTGACCATCGGCCCCTGACCATCCCGTCTCCCTACCATCCGGCCCTGACCATCCGGCCCCCTGACCATCTGGCCCCCTGACCATCACCGGCCTCCTGACCATGTCGTCTCCTGACCATCTGGTCATCATAGTTCACCAGTTATAACCAGGGTAACAGAGCATTATAACCAGGGTACAGAGAACATATAACCAGGGTAACAGAGCATTGTAACAGGGTAACAGAGCATTATATAACAGGTAACCGAGCATTATAACCAGGGTAACATGAGCATTATTAACCAGGTAACGAGCTTATACCGGGTCAGAGCATTTGTACCAGGGTAACAGAGCATTATAAGGGTAACAGACATTATAACCAGGGTAACCACTAATAAAGCGAGCATTATAAACCAGGGTAACAGAGCATTATACCAGGGTAACAAGCATTTAACCAGGAACAGAGCATTAAACAGGGTAACCGAGCATTATAACCAGGGTAACAGAGCATTTATAACCAGGGTACCGAGATGTATAACACCAGGGTAACTGAGCATTATAACCAGGGTAACAGAGCATTTATAACCAGGGTAATAGAGCATTATAACCAGGTAACTGAGCATTATACCAGGTACAGAGCATTATACCAGGGTACATAGATTATAACCAGGGTAACAGAGCATTATAACAGCAGGTAACAGAGCATTATATACCAGTAGGGTAACATAGCATTATTAACACCAGGGTAACAGAGCCATTATAACCATGGTAACGGCATTATAACCAGGGTAAACGAGCATTATAACCAGGGTAACAGAGCATTATAACCAGGGTAACAGAGCTTATAACCAGGGGTAACAGGGCATTATATCAGGGTAACAGAGCATTATAACCAGGTAAAGAGCATTAATACCAGCGGGTAAAGAGCATTATAACAGGGTAACAGAGCATTATAACAGTGGTAACATAGCATTATAACCAGGGTAACAGAGCATTATAAACAGGGTAACAGAGCATGTAATAACAGGGTAACCGAGCATTATAACCAGGGTAATAGAGCATTGTACCCAGGGAAACAGAGCATTATAACCAGGGTAACATAGCATTATAACGGGTACCAGGGAGGTCCGAGCATTATAACCAGGGGTAACAGAGCATTATAACCCAGGGTAACAGAGCATTATAACCAGGGTAACAGAGCATTTAACCAGGGTAACAGAGCATTATAACCAGGGTAACCAGCATGTAACCGGTACAGAGCATTTAACCAGGGGGTAACAGAGCATTTAACAAACCAGGGTAACAGGCATTATATACAGGGTAACAAGGCATTATAACCAGGGTAACAGGGCATTTAATAAACCAGGGTAGAGTCGTAACAGAGCTTAACATAGGGTAACAGAGCATAATTTACCAGGGTAACAGAGGCATTATATACCAGGGTAGGGAACAGCACTATAACCAGGGTAACAGGGCATGTAAAAGGTTAACAGGCGTAAAGAGGCAAAATTAAAAACTAGGGTAAAGACCGGAAAGCATTAATATACCAGGGTAACAGAGCATTAACACCAGGGTAACGGCATTAACCAGGGAACGAGATATAACCAGGTAAAAGCATCTAAAAAAACCAGGGTAACAGGCAAGTTATTAAACTAACAGGGTAACAGCCTATATAACCAGGTACAGAGCATATTAATATAATAACCGGTAAAATAAGCATTATTAAAGGGATCACCAGGGTAACAGAAAGCATTATAAAATAAACCAGGGTAGTCGAAGAGCTGTTAAACAGGGTAAAGGATTAATTATAACCAGGGTACAAGCATTATAACCAGGGTATACAGACTTATAACCAGTCATGACAAATATTGTTGTTGTTTGATGAGTCTCACTCATTAATATTACAATTATCATATCAATTCATGAATTATCTGTAATCATGGTAGCGTCCACATTAATGTAGAAGTGTTTAAAAAACATATTCTATTCTTATTTACAATAAAGATACTTTATAAAATGACACTACATTATTTACCATTCATTTCTATTGGGCACAGAATAATCTGCAACACAACCAAAACAAACAGCAAACGCTGCTGCTGTGAATTTTCATTTTGGACCAGGGGACTGTGAAGAGGCCCCTGGTGGCATGCCTGGTGGTTTATAGGTGTCGGAGCTGAATGTTATTTGATTGTGCAGCCGATCTGGATTTTCATCACGGTAATATTCTCATCTCCAGAAGAGAAGCAGTTAATCTCTCCATCAACCCTCAACCAGGAAGACTGTGATTCATGACGTTGATGTGAAGCTCTGTGCAGTTAAGGACAAGGTGTTCTGTTTTGAGCCGGCTGCGCTTTGCTAGGTCTTTCTGTTTGGCTGCACTTGACCATACATTACTTGACCATATTACCTTCGACCATATCTACTTATGACCATATCTTACTTGACCATATCACTTGACATATCACTTGACCGACATCACTTGACCATATACTGCCCTTTGACCATAATTAACTTGACCATTATCTGACCTTAACTTGACCATATCATGACCATATACTTGACCATTATCACTTGACCATTCACTGCCATATCACTTGACCATATTACTTGACCATTTTTACTTGACCATATTACTTGACCATATAACTTGACCATATCACTTGACCATATCACTTGACCTATCACTTGACCATGATTACTTGACCATATCTACTTGACCATATTATTGACCATATCTACTGACCATATTACTTGACCATATCACTTGACCATATCACTTGACCATATTACTTGACATATACTTGACCATATTACTTGACCATATACTTGACCATAATCATTTGACCATATCACTTACTTGACCATATTACTTGACCATATTACTTGACCAATATTGACTTGACCATATCTCCTTGACGCATATCACTTGGCCATATCACTTGACCACATATCACTTGACCATCATTGACCACTTTGACCACTATCACTTGACCATATCACTTGCCCATATATGCCATATACTTGACCATATTATGACCATATTACTTGACCTATTACTTGACCATATTACTTGACCATTTACTTGACCAATACTTGACCATATTACTTCTTGACCATATTAACTTTTGACCATATTACTTGACCATATCACTTGACCAATTACTTGACATATTATTCTTTGACCATATTACTTGACCCATATACTTGACCATATCATTGAACCATATTACTTGACCATATCACTTGACCAATCACTTGACCATAATTACTTGACCAATCCTTGATATCACTTGACCAATCACTTGACCATAATTGCCATATTACTTGACCATATTACTTGACCATATACTTGACCATATTACTCGACCATATTACTTGACCATATTACTTGACCATATTACTTGACCATATTACTTCTGACCATATCACTTGACCATATACTTGACCATATCACTTGACCAATATCTTGAACTATACAATTACTTTTGACCATATTCCCTTGACCATAAATTACTTGACATATCA
>NW_019945123.1:21837-34729 GCF_002910315.2 Salvelinus sp. IW2-2015
ACCGTATCTCTCTAACTAACTACTACCTACCTACCTACCTTACCTTACCTACCTACCTACCTACCTAACCTACTCTCTCCAACTAACTACCTACCTACCTACTACCTACCTTAGCCTACCTACCTACCTACCTACCTACCTACCTACCTACCTACCTACCTACCTACCTATCCTCTCCATACTAAACTACCTACCTATCTCTCCCAACCTCGCCTCTGAGAACACCCACAGCCACTCCTTCCTACCTGGCCGGAGAGGTCGCTGGGATCGGGTTCCTGAGTTGACTTGGTGGGAGATCTGTCGATTGCCCTTGGGGGTTGCGCTTGACCCTGATTGGTTCTGTGGGTCTCTCTAGATGGGAGTCTGTTAGATGACTAATGTAATGTAATGGTTCTGTAGGTCTCTCTGGATGGAAGTCTGTTAGAATACTAATGTAATGTAAATGGTTCTGTGGGTCTCTCTAGATGGGAGTCTGTAGATGACTAATGATGAAATGGAATTCTGTGGGTCTCTCTAGACTGGGAGTCTGTTAGATGACTAATTCTGTAGGTCTCTCTGGATGGGAGTCTGCTAGATGACTAATTACCCAGAATCTAACCCAATAATTCTCTGAGCCCAGTCATCTGGCCCATTTGAAACCCAGTCCTACCGCCTCCTAGACTGGAGCCAAACTGGATAGACATATATGTTTTTTTTGTGAGTGAAATGTCTTCTTCTTCTTGGAAATCTTCTTCTTCTTTGGAAAGTATTCCCACGCATACTAGAGAGCAATATGTGATCGTATACAAATGGTAAGCACGTTTGCAATTACCACGTTTAGTAAAATATTATATCTGTTTGGGCTTTCTTGCTGTCAATTTACAATCTGTAAATTGTTTGTAATTATGTTCCGGTCTCCTGACCATCCGGCCCCCTGACCATATCCGGTCTCCTGGACCATCCGGCCCCTGATCATTCGGCCTCCTGACACATCCGGTCTCCTGACCATCCGCCACCTGACAATCCGGCCCCTGACCATCCGGCGCCCCTGACATCCCGGCCCCTGACCATCGCGCCCCCTGACCATCCGGCCCCTGACCATCCGGTCTCCTGACCATCCGGCCCCCTGACCATCCGGCCTCCTGACCATCCGGCCGGCCCCTGACCCATCCGGTCTCGCATGACCATCCGCGCCCCTGACCATCCGGTCTCTGACCATCCGGCCCCCTGACCATCCGGTCTCCTGACCATCGGCCCCCTGACCATCCGGTCTCCTGACCATCCGGCCCCTGACCATCCGGCCCCCTGACCATCCGGCCCCCTGACCATCCGGTCTCCTGACCATCCGGCCCCTGACATCGGCCCCCTGACCATCTGCCACCCTGCATCATCCCCTCCTGACCATCCGCGGTCTCACTGACCATCTGGTCATCATAGTTCACCAGTTATAACCAGGGTAACAGAGCATTATACGATACTAGCATTAACCAGGGTAACAGAGCATTGTAACAGGGTAACAGAGCATTATAACAGGTAACCGGAGCATTATAACCAGGGTACAGAGCATTATTACCAGGGTAACGAGCATTATAACCAGGGTAACAGAGCATTGTAACCAGGGTAACAGAGCATTTATAACCAGGGTAACAGAGCAATTATAACCAGGGTAACCAGCATTATAACCAGGTAACAGAGCATTATAACCAGGGTAACAGAGCATTATAACCAGAGGTAACAGAGCATTATAACCAGGAGTAACAGAGCATTATAACCAGGGTAACAGAGCATTATAACCAGGGTAAGCCCGAGCATTATAACCAGGGTAACTGAGCATTATAAAACCAGGGTAACAGAGCATTATAACCAGGGTAAATAGAGCATTATAACCAGGGTAACGAGACATTATATACACAGGTAACAGAGCATTATAAACCAGCCTAGGACCTAACATGGAGCATTTAATAACCAGGGTAAAGAGCATTATAACCAGGGTAACAGAGCATTTATAACCAGGGTAACAAGCATTATTAACCAGGGTAACAGAGCATTTATAACCATGGGTAACAGCCATTATAAACACGGGTAACCGAGCATTATAACCAGGGTAACAGAGCATATAACCAGAAGGTAACAGAGCATTATAACCAGGGTAACAGGAGCATTATAAAACCAGGGTAACAGCAGCATTATAACCAGGGTAAAGAGCATTATAACCAGCGGGTAAAACAGTGGAGCATTATAACCAGTGGGTAACAGAGACATTATAACCAGGTGGTAACAGTAGGCATTATAACCAGGTAACAGAGCATTATAACCAGGGTAACAGAGCATTATAACAGGGTAACGAGCATTATAACCAGGGTAAAGAGCATTGTAAACCAGGGTAACAGAGCAATTATAAACCAGCTGTAACATAGCATTATAAACCAGGGTAACCAGCATTATAACCAGGTGTAACAAGAGCATTATAACCAGGGTAACAGAGCATTATAACCAGGGTAACAGAGCATTATAAACCAGGGTAACAGAGCATTATAACCAGGGTAACCGAGCATTGTAACCAGGCGTAACAGAGCATTGTAAGCCAAGGGTACAGAGCATTATAACCAGGGTAACAGGGCATTTATAACCAGGGTAACAGAGCATTATAACCAGGGTAACAGGGCAATTATAACCAGGGTAACAGAGCATTGTAACCAGGGTAAACAGAGCAATATAACCAGGGTAACAGAGCATTATAACCAGGGTAAACTGAGCATTATAACCAGGGTAACAGACGCATTATAAACCAGGGTAACAGAGCATTATAACCAGGGTAACCGAGCCGTTATAACCAGGGTAA
The DNA here is from genome assembly GCF_002910315.2 of Salvelinus sp. IW2-2015. Lineage (NCBI taxonomy): Eukaryota > Metazoa > Chordata > Actinopteri > Salmoniformes > Salmonidae > Salvelinus > Salvelinus sp. IW2-2015. Next base: position 24,659 of record NW_019945123.1, read on the forward strand.
CAGAGCATTATAACCAGGGTAACAGGCATTATAACCAGGGTAACAGGGCATTATAACCAGGGTAACAGGGGCCATTATAACCAGTAACAGGGCATTATAACCAGGTAACAGAGCAATATAACCAGTGGTAACAGAGCATTATAACCAGGAGTAAAATAGCATTATAACCAGGGTAAACCGAGCATTAATTAAACAGGGTAACAGAGCCATTATAACAGGTAATTAGAGCATTATAACAGGTAACAAGATTTTATAACACTACAGACTTATAACAGTATTGACAAATATTTTGTTGTTTGATGAGTCTCACTCATTAATATTCAATTTTCATTATCATGATTATCTGTATACATGGTAGCGTCCAATTAATGTAGAAGTGTTTAAAAACATATTCTATTCTTATTTACATAAAGATACTTTATAAATGACACTACATATTTACCATTTTTTCTATTGGGCACAGAATAATCTGCAACACAACCAAAACAAACAGCAAACGCTGCTGCTGTGAATTCATTTTGGACCAGGGGACTGTGAAGAGGCCCCTGGTGGCATGCCTGGTGGTTTATAGGTGTCGGAGCTGAATGTTATTTGATTTGTGCAGCCGATCTGGATTTTCATCACGGTAATATTTCTCATCTCCAGAAGATAAGCAGTTAATCTCTCCATCAACCCTCAACCAGGAAAGACTGTGATTCATGACGTTGATGTGAAGCTCTGTGCAGTTAAGGACAAGGTGTTCTGTTTTGAGCCGGCTGCAGCTTTGCTAGGTCTTTCTTTGCTGCACTTGACCATATTACTTGACCATATTACTTGACCATATCACTTGACCATATTACTTGACCATATTACTTGACCGTATCACTTGACCCATATCACTTGACCATATTACTTGACCATATCACTTGACCATATCACTTGACCATATCACTTGACCATATCACTTGACCATATCACTTGACCATATCTTACTTTGACCATATTACTTGACCTATTTACTTGACCATATTACTTGACCATTATATACTTGACCATATCACTTGACCATATCAACTTGACCATATCACTTGACCATATACACTTGACCAATATCAACTTGACCATATTACCTTGACCATATCACTTGACCATATTACTTGACCATATCACTTGACCATATACTTGACCATATTACTTTGACCATATCACTTGACCATATTACTTGACCATATCACTTACCATAATCACTTGACCTATCACTTGACCATATTACCTTGACCATTATTACTTGACCATAATTACTTGACCATATTACTTGACCATATCAACTTGACCATATCACTTGACCATATCACTTAGACCATATCACTTGACCATATCACTTGACCATATCACTTGACCATATTACTTGACCATATTATTGACCATATTACTTGACCATATTACTTGACCATATTACTTGACCATATTACTTGACCTATTATTACCATATCACTTGACCATATTACTTGACCATATACTTGACCATATTACTTGACCATATTACTTACCATATCACTTGACCATATTACTTGACCATAATTACTTGACCATATTACTTGACCATATCATTGACCATATCACTTGACATATACTTGACCATATCACTTGACCACATCACTTGACCATATTATGACCACATCACTTGACCGTATCACTTGACCACATCACTTGACCATATTACTTGACCATATTACTTGACCATATTACTTGACCATATTACTTGACCATATTACTCACATATTACTTGACCATATAACTTGACCATATACTTGACCATATTACTTGACCATATCACTTGACCATATTACTGACCATATATACTTGATCCATATTACTTGACCATATTACTTGACCATATACTTGACCATATCATTGACCATATTACTTGACATATTACTTGTCCATATCACTTGACCATATTACTTGACCATATCACTTGACCATATTACTTGACCATATTCTATTTGACCATATCACTTGACCATATCACTTGACATATACTTGACCATATCACTTGACATATCACTTGACCATATTACTTGACCAATTACTTGACCATATACTTTCATATTACTTGACCATTACTTGACCTATCACTGACCATATCACTTGACCATATTACTTGACCATATCACTTGACCATATCACTTGACCATATACTTGACCATATCAGTTGACCATATTACCGGACAGTAATCAAGATGAGACAAGATCAGAGCCGGAACTACTAGTACAGTTGATCTTTGTGTCAAAAATGCAGAACGTTTTTATTTTTTATTTTTTATAAACAGACATACCTCTCCCCTATCTTTTCACAACGACTTTGTCAATACGACTTGACTGTGATTATGAACCATACAATTTTATACCTAGGAGTTTAGCTTCCTCAACTTCCTTAAATGGTCAAACACCTTTTTATGTACAACTTCCTGTCGAGGTTTAGGTCTTAGAGAATGTTTTGAACACGAAAAATAACGCTTTCGGTTTTAGATGTTTATTATTAAATCGCCCGATCTGATACTGACTGTAACTCCTTATTTAGATGTCCAGTGAGCTCACTGGCTTCGGGTGCTGACATGTCGAGTGTGGAATCATCCGCATTCATAGTCATTCTAGCTGCGTGTGTAAGACCAGTGGGAATAATTGTGTAAAAAGAGAGAAGAGTAATGGTCCAAGGGAACTGCCCTGAGGGACACCGCACTGTACATATCCTGATGTTAGAGAAGCTTCCATTGAAGAACACTCTCTGGGTTTCTATTGGATAAGTAACTCTCCAATCATGTGATGGCAGGTAAATATAAAGGCATATCAAGGGAGTTTTCTTCAATAACAATGTATGATCAATAACATCAAAGGATGCACTGAAATCTAACAAGTACAGCTCCAACTATCATCGTATTATCCATTTATTTTTTAAGCAATCGTCAGTCATCTGAGTCAGTGCAGTTAACTTGTCTCTGAATAATAGCATTGTATTTGGTGCTAATACAATAGTCTTCATCAGTTTACTAAGATCAGGCAGCAAAACTGATTGGTAGACTTTTAGAGCCAGGAAAATGGTGTTGTTACTATTTTTAGAAAGCGGAATTACTGCTTAGCTTCCTTTCCACGTCCGGGGAAACACCCCCCTTTAGGCATTGGTTGAATATATAGCCAATAGGGGTGGTTATACAGTCTGCTACCATTCTCTATAGTGTCCCATCTAGGTAGTCTATACTTGGTGGTAATACAGTCTGCTACCATTCTCAATAGTCCCCCATCTAGGTTGTCTATACCTGTGGTAATACAGTCTGCTACCATTCTCAATAGTTTACCATCTAGGTTGTCTATACCTGGTGGTAATACAGTCTGCTACCATTCTCTATAGTGTCCCATCTAGGTTGTCTATACCTGGTGGTAATACAGTCTGCTACCATTCTCTATAGTGTCCCATCTATTGTCTATACCTGGTGGTAATACAGTCTGCTACCATTCCTCTTATAGTCCCATCTAGGTGTCTTATACCTGTGGTAATACAGTCTGCTACCATTCTCTATAGTGTCCCATCTAGGTTGTCTATACTTGGTGGTAATACAGTCTGCTACCATTCTCTATAGTGTCCCATCTAGGTTGTCTATACCTGTGGTTAATACAGTCTGCTACCATTCTCTATAGTGTCCCATCTAGGTTGTCTATTACCTGGTGGTAATACAGTCTGCTACCATTCTCTATAGTGTCCCATCTAGGTTGTCTATACCTGGTGGTAATACAGTCTGCTACATTCTAGGTAGGTAGGTAGGTAGGTAGGTAGGTAGGTAGGTAGGTAGGTAGGTAGGTGGGTAGATGGGTGGGTAGATGGGTGGGTAGGAGTGGGTGTTCTCAGAGCGAGGGTGATGCAGCCTTGGCTCCTATCTACCTACTGTGTCTTCAGACAGTATTCACACCTCTTGACTTATTTCACATTTTACACAATACCCCATAATTCAAAGTGTAATTATGTTTTAAGAATATATATACCACATCAGTCACCATCTTCATCAATAAGTGCATCGATGACGTTGTCCCCACAGTGACCGTACATACCCCAACCAGAAGCCATGTATTACAGGCAACATCAGCACTGAGCTAAAGGGTAGAGCTGCCTCTTTCAAGGAGCGGGACTCTAACCCGGTCGCTTTTAAGAAATCCCGCTATGCCCTCAGATGAACCATCAAACAGGCAAAGCGTCAATACAGGAGTAAGATCCAATCGTACTACACCGGCTCCGATGCTCGTCGGATGTGGCCGGGCTGGCAAACTATTACAGACTACAAAGGGAAGCCCAGCCGCGAGCTGCCCAGTGACACAAGCCTACCAGACGAGCTAAATCACTTCTATGCTCGCTTCGAGGCAAGCAACACTGAAGGATGCATGAGAGCATCAGCTGTTCCAGACAACTGTGTGTTCACGCTCTCCATAGCCGATGTGAGTAAGACTTTTAAACAGGTCAACATTCACAAGGACGCTGAGCCAGACAGATTACCAGGACGTGTACTCCAAGCATGCGCTGACCAACTGGCAAGTGTCTTCACTGACATTTTCAGCTTGTCCCTGGCTGAGTGAAGTAATACTTACATATTTCAAGCAGACCACCATAGTCCCTGTGCCCAAGAACACCAAGGTAACCTGCCTAAATGACTACTGACCCGTATCACTCACGTCTGTAGCCATGAAGTGTTTTGAAAGGCTGGTCATGGCTCACATCAACACCATCATCCCAGAAACCCTTGACCCACTCCAATTTGCATACCGCTCCCAACAGATCCACAGATGACGCAATCTCTATTGCACTCCACACAACCATGGTAGGCCTGATCACCGACAATGATGAGACAGCCTGTAGGGAGGGGGTCAGAGACCTGGCAGTGTGGTGCCAGGACAACAACCTCTCCCTCAACGTGATCAAGACAAAGGATTGTAGACTACAGGAAAAGGAGGACTGAGCACGCCCCCATTCTCATCGACAGGGCTGTAGTGGAGCAGGTTGAGAGCTTCAAGTTCCTTGGCGCCCACATCACCAACAAACTAACATGGTCCAAACACCAAGACAGTCGTGAAGAGGGCACGACACAACCTATTCCCCCTCAGGAGACTGAAAAGATTTGGCATGGGTCGTCAGATGCTCAAAAGGTTCTACAGCTGCACCATTGAGAGCATCCTGACTGGTTGCATCACCGCCTGGTATGGCAACTGCTCGGCCTCCGACTGCAAGGCGATACAGAGGGTAGTGCATACGGCCCAGTACATCACTGGGGCTAAGCTGCCTGCCATCCAGGACATCTATACCAGGCGGTGTCAGAGGAAGGCCCTAAAGACACCCTAGTCATAGACTGTTCTCTCTGCTACCGCACGGCAAGCGGTAGCGGTGCGCCAAGTCTAGGTCCAAAATCCTTCTTAACAGCTTCTACCCCCAAGCCGTAAGACTTCTGAACAGCTAATTAAATAGCTACCCGGACAATTTACAACCCCCTGTTTTTTTTACTCTGCTGCTACTCACTATTTATTATCTATGCATAGTCACTTCACCCCTACTTACATCTACCCCCGCACATTGACTCGGTACCGGTACTCTCTGTATATAGCCTCATTACTAACCTGTACCCCAGCACATTGACTCAGTACCGGTACCCCCTGTATGTAGCCTCATTACTAACCTGCACCCCCGCACATTGACTCGGTACCGGTACCCCCTGTATGTAGCCTCATTATTGTTATTTTATTKTTGGTCTTTTATTTTTTACTTTAGTTTATTTTGTAAATATTTTTCTTAACTCTTATTTTTCTTAAAACTGCATTGTTGGTTAAGGGCTTGTAAGTTAGCATTTCACTGTAAGGTGAAAACCTGTTGTATTCGGCTCATGTGACAAATAAAATTTGATTTGTTTAGATTTTTTWAAACTTAAATCGACTTGACAATCTATGACAAGACTTGAAAATGGCTGTAGAATTTTAAAAGAATAATGTACAATCCAGGTGTGCTAAACTCTTAGAGACTTACCCAGAAGCACTCACAGCTCTTAGAGACTTACACAGAAAGACTCACAGCTCTTAGAGACTTACCCAGAAAGACTCACAGCTCTTAGAGACTTACCCAGAAAAACTCACAGCTCTTAAGAGACTTACCCAGAAAAACTCACAGCTCTTAGAGACTTACCCTGAAAGACTCACAGCTCTTAGAGACTTACCGCAGAAAGACTCACAGCTCTTAGAGTCTTACCCAGAAAGACTCACGCTCTTAGAGTCTTTTACCCAGAAAGACTCACAGCTCTTAGTGATTACCCAGAAAGACTCACAGCTCTTAGAGACTTACCCAGAAAGACTCACAGCTCTTAGAGTTTACCCTGAAAGACTCACAGCTCTTAGAGACTTACCAGAAAGACTCACAGCTCTTAGGTCTTACCCAGAAAGACTCACAGCTCTTAGAGACTTACCCAGAAAGACTCACAGCTCTTTAGAGACTTACCCAGAAAAGACCTCAGCTCTCTTAGAGATTTACCCTGAAAGACTCACAGCCTCTAGAGACTTACCCAGAAAGACTCACAGCTCTTAGAGTCTTACCCAGAAAGACTCCCAGCTCTTAGAGATTTACCTGAAGACTCACAGCTCTTAGAGACTTACCCAGAAAGACTCACAGCTCTTAGAGTCTTACCCAGAAAGACTCACAGCTCTTAGAGATTACCGCAGTTAAGACTCACGCTCTTAGACTTACCCAGAAAGACTCACAGCTCTTGAGTCTTACCCAGAAAGACTCACAGCTCTTAGAGACTTACCAGAAAGACTCTACAGCTCTTAGAGACTTCCCAGAAAGACTCACAGCTCTTAGAGAATTACCAGAAAGACTCACAGCTCTTAGAGACTTACCCAGAAAGACTCACAGCTCTTAGAGATTTACCCTGAAAGACTCACAGCTCTTAGAGACTTACCCTGAAAGACTCACAGCTCTTAGAGACTTACCCTGAAAGACTCACAGCTGTAATCACTGCCGGAGGTGATTCTAAGATATGTATTTACTCAGGGGTGTGAATCTTATGTAATTACATTTCTATATTTCATTTTAAAATACATTTTCTACATTTCTAACAACCGTCGTTTTCACTTTGTCATTATGGGGTATTTGTGATGTCATTATGGGGTATTATGATGTCATTATGGGGTATGTGATGTCCATTATGGGTATTGTGATGTCATTATGGGGTATTGTGATGTCATGTAGTGGGGTATGTGCTGTTGTGATTCAGGGCTGTAACAGTACAATGTATGAATATTTTCTAAAGGTACGCGTGCTACACCTGCTTCGTCTCCTCCTCTCTTCCAGTCTTCTTCTCTCTCTCTCTCTCTCTCTCTGTCTCTCTCTCCTCTCTCTCTCTCGCGCTCTCTCCTCTCTCTCCTGCTCTCTCTCTCTCTCCTCCTCCTGTCCTCTCTCTTCGTCTCTTCTCTGTCGTCTCTCTCTCTGCCTCTCTGTCCCTGCTCTCTGTTCTCACTCTCTGTCTTTGTCCCTGTGTCTGTGTCAAATTCAAATTGAATTATGCTTGTTAATGGCATGAATGACAAGGTTCAGTGTTGCCAAAGCAAAGTGATACACTAATAATTATGAAACAGATAACTACAACAAGAGTAAGTAGATATTAAAACAACAAGCATAATAGTAGATATAAACAAAAGAAGAATAGTAGATTATTAAAACAACAAGAAGAATAGTAGATATTAAAACAACAGGAAGAATAGTAGACTATTAAAACAACAAGAAGAATAGTAGATATTAAAAACAACTAGAAGAATAGTAGATATTTAAAAACAACATCTTTAAGTATAGTAGATATTAAAACAACAAGATGAATAGTAGATATTAAAACAACAAGAAGAATAGTAGATATTAAAACAACATCTTTAAGAATAGTAGATATTAAAACAACAACAAGAATAGTAGATATTAAAACAACAAGATGAATAGTAGATATTAAAACAACTAGAAGAATAGTAGATATTAAAACAACATCTTTAAGTATAGTAGATATAATACTAAAGAAAATAATAGATCTATAAAACAAATACATTAATGTAATAATGTTGAGAATCTAATTCCATGACTGTTGGTACACTACATGACCAAAAGTATGTGGATATAACAGCCTCTACTCTTCTGGGAAGGCTTTCCACTAGATGTTGGAACATTGCTTTGGGGACTTGCTTCCATTCAGCCACAAGAGCATTAGTGAGGTCGGACACTGATGTTGGGCGATTAGACCTGGCCCGCAKTTGSCATTCCAATTCATCCCAAAGGTGTTCGACGGCGTTGAGGCCAGGGCTCTGTGCAGGCCAATCAAGTTCTTCCACACCAATCTCGACAAACCATTTTTGTCATGCTGAAACAGGAAAGGGCCTTCCCCAAACTGTTGCCACAAAGTTAGAAGCACAGATTCCACTAGAATGTAATTGTATACTGTAGCCTTAAGATTTGCCTTCACTGGAACTAAGAGGCCCAAACCATAAAAAATAGCCCCAGACCATTATTCCTCCTCCACCAAACTTTACAGTTGGCACCATGCATTCGGGCAGGTAGACATCTTCTGGCATCCGCCAAACCCAGATTCGTCCCCCGGACTGCTAGATGGCCCAATAGCAGCGAGCTTTACACCACTCCAGCCGACTCTTGGCATTGCGCATGGTGATCTTAGGCTTGTTTGCGGCTGCTCAGCCATGGAAACCAGTTTCATGAAGCTCCTGGCGAAGAGTTCTTGTGTTGACGTTGCTTCCAGAGGCAGTTTGGGACTCAGTAGTGARTGTTGCAACCGAGGACAGACGATTTTTACAAGCTACTTCGCTTCAGCACTCGGCGGTCCCGTTCTGTGAGCTTGTGTGGCCTACCACTTCGCGGCTGAACCGTTGTTGCTCCTAGAGGTTTCCACTTCACAATAACAGCACTTACAATTGACCGAGGCATATACAGTGATAGAGAGTAGTGCATATGGCCCAGTACATCACTGGGGCCAAGCTTACTGACATCCAGAACCTATATACCAGGCGGTGTCAGAAGAAAGACTCCAGTCACCCAAGTCATAAGCTGTTCTCTCTGCTACCGCACGGCAAGCGGTACCAGAGCACCAAGTCTAGGTCCAAAAGCCATAGTCAATTCACACCTACCTACATGTGCAAATGACCTTGACAAACCTGTACCCCCGCACATTCACTCTGTACCGGTACCCCCTGTCTATAGCCTCGTTATTGTTATTTTATTGTGTTACTTTTTGTTATTTTTCTATTTAGTTTTATTTGGTAAATATTTTCTTAACTCTTCTTGAACTGCACTGTTGGTTTAAGGGCTTGTCAGTAAGCATTTCACGGTAAAGTCTACACTTGTTGTATTCGGCGGATGTGACAAATAAAGGTTGATTTGATTTTGATTAGATATGTGTGTTGACTGTAATCAGGGTAGCCTAACTATTGATTTCATATGCATGCCTCAGCCATATAGGCTGCACAGACCACTAACATAATTCAACTCAAAATATGGGCCTTCTATTGTAATGAAAAATACATTTTATTAGTCTTATAATATTTCTTAGTGGACGTCCACCGGTCTAAGATGATTTAGTAATGGACTTGTTTGTGACGGTGTAAATTCAATGGGTGTATTGAACTGGACGTCCACACACATTGGCCACAACCTGGTCTCAGTGCATTTCCTATTATTCTGGATGTAAATCCGGGAAACACTCCATTTAGTATGATATTTTACGTGTAGTCTGTGAGACCAGGCTGCGTCTATTCCTATTCCTGAACGTGTCGCCATGGAGATATAAAAGGCTTAGAATGTGGCAAAAAATGGGACTAGTATGACAAGTGATTTGGGCCTCATATAAAAGGGTTCTCTCTCTCTCTCACTCTCTCTCGTCGTCTCTGGCCTCCCTTCTGTCTGCCCTTCCTGGCTCTTAGGGTCTCTCTGTCTCTCTCTCTAACTCTGCTCGCTCTCTCTCTGTCAATGACTCTTCTCTCTATTCTCTTCTTCCTCTCCCCTCTTCTTTCTCAACTCTA
>NW_019945123.1:38487-42563 GCF_002910315.2 Salvelinus sp. IW2-2015
GAGAATAGAAAGTCGACGGAAAGAGGAAGAGGACAGAGGGAGTACAGAAACAACTCTAGAATACCCCAGTACAGTATACCATCCACATACAGTATAGTCAAAGTTGGAAGCACCTTCTCATTCAAGGGTTTTTATTTATTTTTTATGTTTCTACATTGTGGAATAATAGTGAAGACATCAAAACGAATGAAATACACTTGTGGAATCGTGAACAGTGGCTTGCGAAGTATTCACCCATTTGGCATTTTTCTTATTTTGTTGCCTTACAACCTGGAATTAAAATAGATTTGGGGGTTTGTATCATTTGATTTACACAACATGTCTACCACTTTGAAGATGCAACATATTTTTTATTGTGAAACAAACAAGAAATAAGACAAAAAAACTGAAAACTTAGCGTGGCAAGATCTAGTCACCCCCCCAAAGTCAATACTTTGTAGATCCACCTTTTGCAGCAATTACAAGTCTCTTGGGGTATGTCTCTATAACCTTGGCACATGTAGCCACTGGRATTTTTGCCCATTCTTCAAGGCAAAACTGCTCCAGCTCCTTCAAGTTGGATGGGTTCTGCTGGTGTACAGCAATCTTTAAGTCATACCACAGATTCTCAATTGGATTGAGGTCTGGGCTTTGACTAGGCCATTCCAAGACATTAAATGTTTCCCCTTAAACCAGTCGAGTGTTGCTTTAGCAGTATGCTTAAAGTATGTCCCTGCCGATGGAAAACATCCCCACAGCATGATGCTGCCACCACCATGCTTCACAGTGGGGATGGTGTTCTCAGGGTGATGAGAGGTGTTGTGTTTGCGCTAGAAATGGCGTTTTCCTTGATGGCCAAAAAGCTCAATTTTAGTCTCATCTGACCAGAGAACCTTCTTCCATATGTTTGGGCAGTATCCCACATGCCTTTTGGCGAACACCAAACGTGTTTGCTTATTTTTTTTCTTAAAGCAATGGCTTTTTTTTCTGGCCACTCTTCCGTAAAGCCCAGCTCTGTGGAGTGTACAGCTTAAAGTGATCCTATGGACAGATACTCCAATCTCTGCTGTGGAGCTTTGCAGCTCCTTCAGGGTTATCTTTGGTCAATTTGTTACCTCTCTGGTTAACTTCTTATGGCTGGGGGCAGTATTGAGTAGCTTGGATGAATAAGGTGCCCAGAGTAAATKGCCTCCTACTCAGTCCCAGATGCTAGGATGTGCATATTATTAGTAGATGTGGATAGAAATCACTCTGAAGTTTCTAAAACAGTTTGAATGATGTCTGTGAGTATAACAGAACTCATATGGCAKGCAGAAACCTGAGAAAAAATCCAACCAGGAAGTGGGAAATCTGAGGTTTGTAGGTTAGCCTATCCAATATACAGTGTCTTTGGGGTCATATTGCACTTCCTAAGGMTTCCACTAGATGTCAACAGTCTTTAGAACCTTGTTTGATGCTTCTACTGTGAAGAATGAGGGAAGGAGAGCTCCCCACATAGTGGTCCACTATGTGGGGAGTGGTCCACTACGTGGGGAGGGATCCACTATGTGGGGAGTGGTCCACTATGTGGGGAGTGATCCACTATGTGGGGAGTGGTCCACTATGTGGGGAGTTGTCCACTACGTGGGGAGTGGTCCACTATGTGGGGAGTGTCTACCTTAACTCCACCCAGGACAGACCCTAGTTACTCCACCCCAGGACAAGACCCTAGTTACTCACCCAGGACAGACCTCTAGTTACTCACCCCAGGACAGACCCCTAGTACTCCACCCTTATCAGGACAGACCCTAGTTACACCCACCCAGGACAGACCCTATTACTCCACCAGGAAGCCTCTAGTTCCCCCCAGGACGACCTCTAGTTACTCCACCCAGACAGACCTCTAGTTTTCCACCCAGGACAGACCTCTAGTTACTCCACCCCAGAAGACCTCTAGTTACTTCACCAGGACAGACCTTAGTACTCCACCCGGACAGACCTCTAGTTTACTCCACCCCAGGAAAGACCTCTAGTTAACTCCACCCAGGACAGACCTCAGTTACTCCACACCCAGGACAGACCTCTAGTTACTCCAACCCAGGACAGACCTCTAGTTACTCCACCCCAGGACAGACTCTGTTACTCACCCAGGACAGACCTCTAGTTACTCCACCCAGACAGACCTAGTTACTCCACCCAGGACAGACCTCTAGTTACTCCACCCCAGACAGACCTCTAGTTACTCCACCAGGACAGACCCCTAGTTACTCCACCCAGGACAGAACCCCTAGTTACTCCACCCAGGACAGACTCTAGTTACTCCACCCAGGACAGACCTAGTTACTCCACCCCAGGACAGACCTCTAGTTACTCCACCCAGGACGAACTCTACCCAGATCACCAGGAAGACCCTAGTACTCCACCCCAGGACAGACCTAGTTACTCCACCCCAGGACAGACCCTAGTTACTCCACCCAGGACAGCCCTAGTTACTCCCACAGAAGACTCTATTTACTCACCCAGGACAGACTCTAGCTCCTGCCACCCAGAAGACCCCTAGTTACTCCACCCCAGGACAGACCCTAGTTACTCCACCCCAGGACAAAGACCCTAGTTACTCCACCCCAGGACAGACCCCTCTACTCACTCCACCCCAGGAAGACCTAGTTACTCCACCCCAGGACAGACCCTAGTTACTCCACCCCACGGACAGACCTAGTTACTCCACCCAGGACAGACCTTAGTTACTCCACCCCAGGACAGACCTCTAGTTACTCCCCCCAGGACGACCCTAGTTACTCCCCCCAGGACAGACCTCTAGTTACTCCACCCAAGATCAGACATCTAGTCTCTCACCCCAGGACAGACCCCTAGTTACTCTACCCAGGAAGACTTAGTTACTCCACCACAGGACAGACTCTAGTTACTCCACCCAGGACAGACCTCTAGTTACTCCACCCCAGACGACCCTAGTTACTACCCACCAGACAACCTAGTTCACCCAGGACAGACCTAGTTACTCCACCCAGGACAGACCTCTAGTTACTCCACCCCAGCAGACCTCTAGTTACTCCACCCCAGACAGACTCCTATTACTCACCCAGCCAGCTATTCTCACCCAGGACATGACCTCTAGTTACTCACCCCAGGACAGACCCTTTACTCCACCCAGGACAGACCTCTAGTTCCACCCAGGACAGACTCTGTACTCACCCAGGACAGACCTCTAGTTACTCCAACCTCCGGACAGACCCTAGATTACTCACCCAGGACAGACCCTAGTACTCCACCAGGACAGACTCTAGTACTCCCCAGGACAGACCTCTGTACTCCACCCCAGGACAGACTCTAGTTACTACCCCAGGACAGACCTCTAGCTCCTCCACCCAGGAAAGACCCCTAGTTATCCACCCCAGGACAGACCCCTAGTTACTCACCCCAGGATAGACCCCACTCAGCTTACTCCACCCAGGACAGACCTAGTTACTCCACCCCAGGACAGACCTAGTTACTCCACCCCAGACAGGACCTCTAGTTCTCCACCCAGCGACCCTAGTTATCACCCAGACAGACCCTAGTTACTCCACCCAGGACAGACCCTAGTTCTCCACCCAGGACAGACCCCTAGTTACTCACCACGGACAGACCTAGTTCTCCCCAGGACAGACCTCTAGTTACTCCACCCAGGACAGACCCTAGTTACTCACCCAGGACAGACCTCTAGTTACTCTCACCCAGGACAGACCCTAGTTACTCCACCCCAGGACAGACCCAGTTACCTCCCACCCCAGGAAAGACCTCCTAGTACCACCGACTCCACCCAGGACAGACCTCTAGTTACTCCACCCAGGACAGAGCCCTCTAGTTACTCCACCCAGGACAGACCAGTCTAGTTACTCCACCCAGGACAGACCTCTAGTTACTCCACCCAGGACAGACTCTAGTTACTCCACCCCAGGACAGACCCTCTATCTTACTCCACCCCAGGACAGACCTCTAGTTACTCCACCCCAGCAGACCTCTAGTTACTCACCCAGGACAGCCAGTTACTCCACCCCAGGAAGACTAGTTACTCCACCCCAGGACAGACCCTAGTTACTCACCCGGACAGACTTAGT
>NW_019945123.1:42966-52435 GCF_002910315.2 Salvelinus sp. IW2-2015
AGGAGAGGGAGGAGGAGAGGGAGGGGAGAGAGAGGAGAGAGACGAGAAGAGAACGAGAAGAAGAGAGGACGAGAGAGAGGAACAGAGAGGAGCAGACAGAGACAGAGAGAGGAGAGAGAGAGAGAGAGAGAGGAGGGGAGAGGAGAGGAGGATCGTATGATAAAGATGGTCAATAGAAAGATAGAGTTATACAGTATTAGAATAAGAAGAGAGCTTGTGAGTAGACAAAGAACATAGAAAAGAGGAAGTCAAAAGCTGTGGAGGAGAGACGGAGAAGAAGAGAAGACAGTAACAGTCCATCTTAGAAGGAGGCTCGTGGAGGAGAGACGGGACAAGAAGAGAAAGACAGTAACAGTCCATTCTTACCTCAGTGTAAGCCATGTCAGAAAGTGCTAGATCCACACAGTGATAAAAAACTTTACAATCCACCAGACACGTTCTACCAAAACACACAATCCACCAGAACAGTCGTACCCCAAAACACACAATATGCTGGCAAGACTGTTTCTCTAACCACACTCTCTCTCTCTAACTAGCTACATCTCTCGCTCTGTTCCTGTTCTCCAGAAGAAAGTTGTGTGTTGGCTCTCTCTCTCTCTTGTAAAGGTGTCAGTACATTACTCACTAACCACCCACCTCTCTCTCTCTCTCTCTCTCTCTCTCTCTCTCTCTCTCTCTCTCTCGTCTCTTCTCCCTCTGTCAATCTCTCTCTCTCTCTCTCTGTCTCTCTCTCTCTCTCTCTTCCTCTCTGCTCTCTTCTCTGCTCTCTCTCTGTCTTCTCTTCTCTCTCTGTAAAGGTGTCATTACATTACTCACTAACCCACCACCTCTCTCTCTCTCTCTCTCTCTCTGTCTCTGTCCTCTGTCTCTCTCTTTTTTCTGTCTCTCTCGTCTCTCTCTGTCTCTCTCTCTCCTCTCTCTCTCTCTCTTCTCTCTCTCTCTCTGTCTCCTCTTCTCTGTCAATCCTCTCTCTCTCTCTGCCTCTGTCTCTCTCTCTCTCTGTCTCTCTTCTACAGTGAATAGATAATAAACAAAAGTAAATAAACAATATAAAGATGAAGAGTAAACATTAAACTCACAAAAGTTTTAAAGATAGAGACATTTCAATGTCATATTATGACAATGTACAGGGTTATAACGACATAGTCTCTCTCTCTCTCTCTTAGTGAATGTGGAACAGTTATTCTCCCAGATCCTCTCCCTTCCCTCCTCCAGAGGATAAGGGGGTCGGTCCGGGTCGTCCATAAACGTCCTGATGAAGTATTTTACAGCAAATGGAGACGGCAGCAGGGAGGTGTCCGAAAACACGCCTGACAGAAAGAGAGCGAGCATGGAGCGGTAATTGAAGGAGGAAACCAGGACTGCGTTCCAAATGAACCCAACTCTCGACATAGTGGTACTCCCCACTATCCCCACACACACGTAGTGGACCACTCCCCACGTAGTGACACTCCCCACATAGTGGACCATCCCCACTAGTGACACTTCCAGTAGTGGACACTCCCCACGTGTGGACACTCCCACATAGTGGACCACTTCCCCACATAGTGGACCCTACTCCCCACATAGTGAGATGTCGCACTCCCCACATAGTGGACCACTCCCCACATAGTGGACCACTCCCACATAGTGGCACCCACTACCCCCACGTGACCCAAGTGGACCACTCCCACATAGTGGACACCACTCCCCACATAGTGGACACACTCGCCCACATAGTGGACCACTCCCACGTAGTGGACCACTCCCACCTAGTGGACCACTTCCCCAATAGTGACCACTCCCAGTAGAATGGACCACTCCCCCACGTAGTGGACACTCCCCACATAGTGGACCACTCCCCACTAGTGGACACTCCCACATAGTGGATCACTCCCCACAATAGTGGACCACTCCCCACATAGTGGACCACTCCCCACACTAGTGGGACCACTCCCACGTAGTGGATCACTCCCACATAGTGGACCACTCCCCACATAGTGATCACTCCCCACCACTAGTGGACCACTCCCACATGTGACCACTCCCCACTAGTGGACCACCTCCCCACCATAGTGGATCATCTCCCCACATAGTGGACCTAGAGGTCTGTCCTGGGGTGGAGTAACTAGGGGTCTGTCCTGGGGTGGAGTAGGTAGAGGTCAGGACAGACAAAATGTTGATAGTATAGTAAAGGACTGATTTAATAGCAAGCCAAAATTATAAACCTTTCACCATGTTGACTATTTTCCATTTGTGTTCATTTTTATTCATGCACATTCAGAAAACGAACCAAATGTTTTGGAATAAATGTGTTTCAAGCTTGTGATATGTAGAACAATGTATTGTGTGTGTGTGTGTGTGTGTGTGTGTGTGTGTGTGTGTGTGTGTGTGTGTGTCAGATGGGTTGTTACCAGAAGGACCATTCTTCTCTTCCCTCTCTACCGTCTCTGTCACGTTGCTTTACCCTGTTCTTGGGTTTTTCAGTTCACCTAAAAAAAATAAAAAAAATTACTTCAATTCTGTTAATACTCTAATATTTCTATCGTGCCTAGATAACATGGTTTAACTATCATGATTAGTCGACAGCCTGAAATGTGCAGACGGAAGGATTAAAAGTATGTTTATATTTTAATTCTTCTAACAGCTAACTTTCTACCTCCGTCCACAACTTCCCGATATTTACAGCATTTCCCAAAATGCATGGATCGTTGAGTCATTATTAGTTTTACACTTGAGACCGGACTCTGTCGTTGTGCTGTAGCATTTGTGAATTTTGTCTCTTGTATAATAAATTTTATACGTTTAGTATATGCTGGATTTTAGCGTACATTTTCTGTTAGTTGTGATTTCCTTAGTTATGCTCCAATTGTCCCTCCATCTTGGTTCTAATAGTTTCCAAAACATTCTTAAGAGATTGCCAGTTGGCTCTCTACGAGGTGTTGTATATCTTACCTATCATGTGGACATCATTTTCTGACTCAAATAAGATTCACCTCAAGGTTGTTCTGATGTCCTAAAGAGTTCAAATCGAAATTCCGTGATACGAAACTTTTAAATTGCAACGTATTTGAAAATATCTTCATTTTGGTCAGTCCAAAATAGCTTTTTTTAAACTGTCATAATAAATGTGTTTCCTGTTACCAAGTCGTTTACAGTTTCTATGCCTCTAGTTTTCCATGTGGGTCAATTTATCAGTGAATTGTGAAAAGCCATCCAAGGATTCTTCCGTAAAGGTTGTGTTTCTAGGGAGGGATATTGGTTCTTGTAGAATCTGTTTAATTTCCTTCCATATTGTTATAGTGTTCTTAACTATGAAGTTGTTTATGTTGGTAGCTTTATCCTTTGGAAATAGACACGTGAAAAGATTCTGGGGATTCTGGGGATGCGTATATTCAATATGGACCCATTCTTCTTCTTTAGTGCATTTAACTACATGTCACAAGTAAAAGTCCTTGCGTGACGAGTTGATACAATTCCAAGTCTGGAATGTTAAAACCACCCTCAGACTCAGGAAGGTTAAAACCACCCTCAGACTCAGGAAGGTTAAAACCACCCTCAGACTCAGGAAGGTTAAATCCACCCTCAGACTCAGGAAGGTTAAAACCATCCTCAGACTCAGGAAAGTTAAAACCATCCTCAGACTCAGGAAGGTTTAAACCACCCTCAGACTCAGGAAGGTTAAAACCATCCTCAGACTCAGGAAGTTAAAACCATCCTCAGACTCAGGAAGGTTTAAACCACCCTCAGACTCAGGAAGGTTAAAACCACCCTCAGACTCAGGAAGGTTAAAACCATCCTCAGACTCAGGAAGGTTAAAACCACCCTCAGACTCAGGGAAGTTAAAACCATCCTCAGACTCAGGAAGGTTAAAACCACCCCAGACTCAGAAGGTTAAAACCAGCCTCTGACTCAGGAAGGTTAAAACCACCCTCAGACTCAGGAAGTTAAACACCCTCAGACTCAGAAGGTTAAAACCACCCTCAGACTCAGGAAGGTTAAAAACCACCCTCAGACTCAGGAAGGTTAAAACCACCCTCGACTCAGGAAGGTTAAAACCACGCCTCAGACTCAGGAAGGTTAAACCACCCTCAGACTCAGGAAGGTTATAACCACCCTCAGACTCAGGAAGGTTAAACCACCCTCAGACTCAGGAAGGTTAAACCACCCTCAGACTCAGGAAGGTTAAAACCATCCTCAGACTCAGGAAGGTTAAACCACCCTCAGACATCGCGGAAGTTAAAACCCCTCAGACTCAGGAAGGGTTAAAACCACCCTTAGACTCAGGAAGGTTAAACACCCCCCCCAGACTCAGGAAGGTTAAAAACACCCTCAGATATTAAAACCACCCTCAGACTCAGAAGGTTAAAACCACCCTCAGACTCAGGAAGGTTAAAACCCCCCCTCAGACTCAGGAAGGTTAAAAACCCCCCTCAGGACTCAGGAAGTTAAAACCCCCCTCAGACTCAGGAAGTTAAAACCCCTCAGACTCAGGAAGGTTAAAACCACCTCAGACTCAGGAAGTTAAAACCACCCTCAGACTCAGGAAGGTTAAAACCCCCTCCAGACTCAGGAAGGTTAAAACCCCCCTCAGACTCAGGAAGGTTAAAACCCCCCTCAGACTCAGGAAGGTTAAAACCACCCTCAGACTCAGGAGGTTAAACCACCTCAGACTCAGGAAGGTTAAACCACCTCAGACTCAGGAAGGTTATAACCACCCTCAGACTCAGGAAGGTTAAAACACCCTCAGACTCAGGAAGGTTAAACCACCCTCACTCAGGAAGGTTAAAACCATCCTCAGACTCAGGAAGGTTAAACCACCCTCAGACTGGAAGGTTAAAACCCCCCTCAGACTCAGGAAGGTTAAAACCACCCTTAGACTCAGGAAGTTAAACCCCCCCCCCTCAGACTCAGGAAGGTTAAAACCCCCTCAGACTCAGGAGGTTAAACCCCCCTCAGACTCAGGAAGGTTAAAACCCCCTCAGACTCAGGAAGGTTAAAACCACCTCAGACTCAGGAGGTTAAAACCACCCTCAGACTCAGGAAGGTTAAAACCACCCCTCAGACTCAGGAAGGTTAAAACCACCCTCAGACTCAGGAAGGTTAAAACCATCCTCAGACTCAGGAAAGTTAAAACCACCTCAGACTCAGGAAGGTAAAACCACCCTCAGACTCAGGAAGGTTAAAACCACCCTCCAGACTCAGGAAGGTTAAAACCACCCTCAGACTCAGGAAGGTTAAAACCACCCTCACTCAGGAAGTTAAACCACCCCCAGACTCAGGAAGGTTAAAACCACCCTCAGACTCAGGAAGGTTAAAACACCCTCAGACTCAGAAGTTAAAACCAGCCTCAGACTCAGGAAGGTTAAAACCACCCTCAGACTCAGAAGGTTAAACCACCCTTAGACTCAGACTCAGGAAGGGTAAAACCACCCTTAGGAAGATGTAAGACTTTCCTTTTTATTATATGAGTTTTATAAGCCAATATACAGGCTAATTCGATGTAAGGAACAAATACAAATCTATATTTTTTCATGTTTTTTTTGTGTGAGAAGAAAAAAAGGAAATACATAATCATTACAAACAGACGTACAATCTAAATTAACACGTTTACATCTAAACCTCTTTAACCACGATTAACACGTTTACATCTAAACCTCTTTAACCACGATTAACACGTTTACATCTAAACCTCTTTTACCACGATTAACACGTTTACATCTAAACCTCTTTAACCACGATTAACACGTTTACATCTAAACCTCTTAACCACGATTAACGTCTAAACTCTTTAACCACGATTAACACGTTTACATCTAAACCTCTTTAACCACGATTAACATCTAAATCTCTTTAACCATGATTAACACGTTTACATCTAAACCTCTTTAACCACGATTAACATCTAAACTCTTTAACCACGTTAACACGTTTACATCTAAACCTCTTTAACCACGATTAACATCTAAACCTCTTTAACCACGATTAACACGTTTACATCTAAACCTTTAACCACGATTAACACGTTTACTTAATATAACCAAGCTCTTAACCACGATTAACACGTTTACTTATATAACCAAGCTTAGTTAATACGATATTAAAATTGCATCCCAAATGACTATTGCCCCTGGTTTTTGGTCCCGTGTAACTCAGTTAGTAGAGCATGGCATATGCAACACCAGGGTTGTGGGTTTGATTCCCACGCGGGACCGGTACAACACTAGGTTGTGGGTTTGATTCCCATGCGGACCGGTACACACTAGGGTTGTGGGTTTGATTCCCAGTGCGGGACCATACAACACTAAGGTTGTGGGTTTGATTCCCATGCGGGACCGGTACAACACTAGGGTTGTGGGTTTGATCCCATGTGGGACCGGTACAACACTAGGGTTATGGGTTTGATTCCCATGCGGGACCAGTACAAAACTAGGGTTGTGGGTTTGATTCCATGCGGACCGGTACAACACTAGGGTTGTGGGTTTGATTCCCATGGCGGACGGTACAACACTAGGGTTGTGGGGTTGATTCCCATGCGGGACCAGTACACACTAGGGTTGTGGGTTGATTCCAATGCGGGACCAGTACAACAACAACAAAAAAAATTAAAATGTTTGCACTCTATACTGAAAGTTGTTCTATATCAGAGCGTCTGCTAAGTGACTCAAATGTAAATGGTCAAAAGTAGTAAATAAAATAGTAATAAAAATAATAATAACAATAAAAGGAATAGGGTGCTATTTGGAGCACAAGCTGTTACTTCACGTAAATAAATCATTATAATTAGCGCTAATCACAAACAGCACCTGCATGCACCCCTGGAGGCGAGTCTGTCTGTCTCTCCTCTTCTCTCTCTCTCTTCTCTCTCTCTCTCTCTCTCTCTCTCTCTCTCTCTTCTCTCTCCCCCCCCCCCCCCCCCCCCCCCCCCGTCTCGGAGCTGCTGCCGTCGCCTGCCAACCAGGTCACAGGTCAGCTATTTAGACATCTCAGATGACAGCCGGGTCCTTCAGGCAGCTCGCAACCTAAGAGGATGGACCGTAGTCTGTTAACGACTGACACAAAGGGTGGTGGAGACAGACTGGGGTGTGTAACCTGCTCCTTAGGGGTGGGGGGGGGGGGTGTAATGATTTAACTGTTACATTTATAATGAACAAAAATATAAACGTAACATGTAAAGTGTTGGTCCCATGTTTCATGAGCTGAAATAAAAAGATCCCAGAAATGTTTTATACGCACAAAAAAGGCACATTTCTCTCAGATTCTTAGCTCACATTTGTTTACATCCCTGTTAGTGAGCATTTCTCATTTTGCCAAGATAATCCTTCCACCTGACAGGTGTGGCATATCAATAAGCGGATTAAACAACATGATCATTACACAGGTGCACCTTGTGCTGGGGACAATAAAAGGCCATAATGCCACAATGCCACAGATGTCTCAAGTTTTGAGGTGGCGTGCAATTGGCATGCTGACTGTAGGAATGTCCACCAGATCTGTTGCCAGAGAATTTAATGTTCATTTCTCTACCATAAGCCACCTCCAATATTGTTTTAGAGAATTTGGTAGTACGTCCAACGGGCCTCACAACCGCAGACTAAGTGTAACCACGCCAGCCCAGGACCTTCACCTCCGGCTTCTTCACCTGTGGGATTGTCTCAGACCAGACAGCTGATGAATCTGTGGGTTTGCACAACCAAAAAATGTCTACACAAGTTGTCAGAAACCGTCTGAGGGAAGCTCATCTGCGTGCTCGTCTTCCTCACCAGGGTCTTAAACCTGACGGCAGTTCGGCGTCCTATCTGACTTCGATGGCCACTTTGCTAGGCAGTGCCCGTTAACCATCCTAACCTTTGAAAGGCATGTCACTTCACCCATCTCTTTGCAAAGCCCACCACTAAGAATGCACTGTTTTCTTACCCACTACTGGATGGATTCATAACGAATTACTGTGGGGATAAATCTCACTGAATGACCAAAATAATGGAATGAAGAAGGCTAAATCAATTTAAGGCATGTATCAAATTGTTGCTTACTAAATCTCCCAAAGTCATCCAATCCTTATAATACATTTAAACCATTAGCCAATAGCGTGGTCAACTATTTCGGCACCGTTTCGCGCTGCTTTAAGACTAGCGTTTGGGACTCGTCTTGATAAATCAATGTCAGACTTTTCTTTTCACTGAATCTCCGTGTGGATATTGGTTAAGCTGGGAAATGTTAGCTGAGTTGAGGTGAGTGATGCTCATGATCATCTAGTCTAGTTGACTGATTTATCAGAACATTTAGTCTAGTTGGCTGATTTATCAGAAGAGAGAGATTCCCAACTAGACTAATGTTCTGATACGAATCCAGCAACTTAGACTAAAATGCTGATAAATCAGCAAACTAGACTAAATGTTCTGATAATATCAGCCAACTAGACTAAATTGTTATGATAAATCAGGCCTAGACTAATTATCTGATAACATAAGCCAACTAGACGTAATATGTTCTGATAAATCAGTCCAACTAGACTAAATTGTGTCTGATAAATCAGCCCAACTAGACTAAATGTTCTGATAAAATCAGCCAACTAAGACTAAATGTCTGATAAATCAGCCAACTAGACTAAATTGTCTGATAACTCAGCCAACTAGACTATGTTCTGATAAATCAGCAACTAGACTAAATGTTCTGATAAATCAGCCAACTAGACTAAATGTTCTGATACAAATCAGCAACTAGACTAACTGTGCTGTATAAATCAGCAACTAGACTAAATTATCTGATAAATAGCCCAACTAGACTAATGTTCTGATAAATCATCCAAGCTAGAAATAACTGTCTCCTGATAAATCAGCCAACTAGAGCTAAATGTTCTGATAAAATCAGCCAACTGAGACTAAATGTTTTGATAAAGGCTAATAGGATGATGCCAACGCAGAGCTAAATGTTCTGATAACTCAGTCAAACTTAGACTAAATGTTCTTGGATAAATCAGCCAACTAGACTAATGTACTGATAATCAGAGCCATTTAGGACTAAATGTCTGATAAATCAGCCACTAGACTAAATGTTACTATAATCAGCCAACTAGACTAAATATTCTGATATAATCAACCAATAGACTAATCTGATAATCAGCAACTAGACTAATGTTCATGATATAATCACAGCAACTAGAACTAATGTTCTGATAAATCCGACAATCTGAACTAAAATGTCATGAATAATTCAGCAAACTAAGACTAAATTTGATAAATCAGACCAACTAGACAAATGTTCTGATAAATCACACAACTAGACTAAATTTCTGATAAATCAACCAACTAGACTAAATGGTTCTGAATAAATCACCAATAGACTAAGTGAAATCACTAGACTAAATGTTCTGATAAATCAGCCAACTAGACTAAAATGTCCTGATAAATCAGCCAAATAGATAAATGTTCTTGATAAAATCAGCCAACTAGACTAAATGTCTGGATCATCAACCAACTAGACTAAATGT
>NW_019945124.1:0-9029 GCF_002910315.2 Salvelinus sp. IW2-2015
TGCATGTGCCCGTCGTGAGCTGATGATGTGGAGCTGATTGATCGAGGCCTGCATGTGCCCGTTGGCTGATTATGTGGGGCTGGATGATGTAGGCTGCATTGCCCGGTGGGGCGTTCCTACTATCAGAACAGCTGATGATGTGGGGCTGATGATGTGGGCGCTGGAGATGTAGGCTGCAGTCCCTGGTTGTGCCGTGTGGGCGCTAGCTAACAAACAAACCCTTGCTGCTAGGCAACAGCCCGAGTATCTGTTATCATAGTGACCAATCCCGTGCAAAACAAGTCACGAGAAGGCCAGGTCCGAGCACCAGTGTCGAAAGGCAAGTAGGAAAATCGGACCGACGGGTCCGAATCCTGGACTCAAGTACTACAACACCTACTGTTACTATTACGTATGGTTGATAATACTAAGCTACTGGTATGGTCTGATATACTATTGGTACTGTTACTATGTACTGGGTACTATACTGTTATGGTCGAATCATGGTACTGTTACTATGGTTAGCTGGTATTGGTTCGATACCTATGGTACTGTTTACATTACTGTATTGGTCTGAGTATATATTACTGGTTAACTATCTACTGTTAGTCTGAATAACTATGTGAGCGGTTTACTATGGTACTGTATGGTCTGAAATACTATGGTACAATGTATATGTACTGTTTACTATGCTACTTTTACATGGTACTGTATGGTCTGCATGTACTATGGTACCTGTTTACGTATGATACTGTATGTCTGATGCACTATTTACTATGGTTACTGTATGAGTCTGATATACTATGGTTACGTTACTATGGTACTGTATGGTCTGATAACTAGTACTGTTACTATGGTACTGTATGGTCTGATATACGATGTACCTGTTTACTATGTACTGGTATGGTCTATAATACTATGGTACTGTTTACTATGTACTGTATGGTCTGATATACTAGGTACTGTTTACTATGTACTGTTTACTATGTACGCTTTACTATGCGTACTGTTTACTATGTACGTGTTTACTATGTTACTGTATTGTCTATATACTATGTGACTGTATGGTCGAGTATACATATGATACTGTTACTATTAGTACTTTTACGATGGTACTGTTTACTAGGTACTGTTTACTATGGGACTGTATGGTCTGATGCTGCTATGTACTTTTATTATGCGTACTGATTTACTATGGTACTGTATGTCTATGTACTTATGGTACTGTTTACTATGGTCACTGTATGGGATACTATTGACTGTTTACTTATGGTACTGTTTACTATGGTACTGCTATGGTCTAAAATACTATGGTACTGTTTACTATCTACTGTTTACTATGGGTACTGATTACTATGGTTCACTTACTATGTACTGTTTACTATTGGTACTGTATTGGTCTGAGATACCTATGGTTACTGTTTACTATGGACGTATGGTCTGATGATACTTATGGTACTGTTTTACTATGGTACTGTATGTCTGATATATATGGTACTGTTTACTATGTACTGTTATGTCTGATATACTATGGTACTGTTACTATGTACTGTATGGTCTGATATACTATGGTACTTTTACTTGCGTACTGTTTACTATGTACTGTTTACTATGGTACTGTTACTATGGTACTGTGTACTATGGTACGTATGTCGGATATACTATGTAACTGTTTACTATGGTACTGTTTTACAATATGGTACTGTTTACTATGGTACTGTTTTACTATGGTACGTTTACTATGTACTGTTTACATGGTACTGTATGGTCTGATATACTATGGTACTGTTACTATGGTTACTGTTTCATGGGTATGGTCTGATCATTTACTGTTATGGTCGATAACCTATCGTTTTACGTATGTACTGCTTTTACTATGTACTGTTCATCTATCGGTACTGTTCCTGTACTGATCGTACCGAAATTGAGTTTACTATGTACTGTTCGTTACTATCGTGGTTACTGTTACTATGGGTACTTGGTCTGATATACCTATGGTACCTGTTTACTATGGTACCGGCATGTCTAATACTATGGTACTGTTTACTATGGTACATGGTCTATACTATGGTACGTTTACTATTGACAAATGTACTGGTCTGACTTATTACTCATGGTACTGTTTACATGGGTACTGTATGTCTGATATACTATGTACTGTTTACTATGTACTGTATGGTCTATATACTATGCGTACTGCTTTATATGGTACTGTATGGTCTGGACAACTACTATGGTACTGTTACTATCGGTTACTGCTACTGTTGTCTGATATACTATTGTACTGTTTACTATGTACTGTATGGTCTGAAGTACTATGGTCACTGTTTACTATGGCATACATTTTACAGTGAGAAGCCTATCACGACTACATTGAATTCATACATCACTGTTCCCCCTGGTGAACACCTGGGTTACCATTGTCCCAACAGTACAGGCCAGATGAATGTATGCTTACTATGGATGTATGCCTGTACTGGTTTGACTCATGAAAAATGTTTATCGGTACTGTAAGTACTGTTTACTATGACTGTATGGGTCTGATGTACTATGGTACTGATTTTACTGTATGGTACTATGTACTATGGTACTGCGTTACTATGGTACGTTTATATGGTACGTAGTGATTACATGTTGTTTACTATTGATTACTGTTTATTATGTACGCTTACTATGTACGTTTACTATGTACTGTATGGGTTCTGATGTACTATGGTACTGTTTATTATGGTACTGTTTTAGCTATGTACTGCTTTACTAATCCGGTACTGTATGTCGATATACTATGGTACTGTTTACTGGGTCTGTGATGTGTACTGTTTACTATGGTACTGTTTTATTGTACTGTTTACCTATGTACTGTCTATGGTCTATGTCTTACTATGGCTACTGTTTATTATGGTTACTGTTTACTTAGTGGTACTGTTTACTATGTACTGTATTGGTCTGATGTGCTATGGTTACGTGTACTATGGTACTGTATCGTCTGAATATTCGGTTACTGTATGGTTACTGTTTACTATGTACTGTTACTATGTTACTGTATGGTCTATATACTATGTACTGTTTACTATGCGTACTGTTTACATCGGTATGTAATGGTGCTGATTACTATGGTACTGTTTACTATGGTACTGTGTTTACTATGGTACTGTATGTTCTGATATACTATGGTTACTGTTTACTATCGGTACTGTACTATGGTACTGTATGGTCTAAATACTATGATACTGTATGTCTGATATACTATGGTACTGCTTACTATGGTACTGTATGGTCTACATACTATCGTATTCTGATACTATGTACCGTGTGCTGCCTACGTCCGGAGGACCATAGATCTTACTTTACGATGTATCATGGTCGACTTACTAGTACTTTACTATGGACTGTATTGGCTGAATCTATGTATGTTAACTATGGTACTGTTTTACTATGGACGTCACTATGATATATGGTCTGATACTAATTGTTACTTAGCTCTTGATGTTACATGGTCTTACTATGTACTGTTTACTATCCGGTACCTGTATGGCTGATATGCTTATGGTACTGTTTACTTATGGTACTGTTATGGTCTGAATATACATGTTATTGATACTGTATGTTACGGCGTATGGTACTGTTACATGTATGTCTGTCTGAATTGCTATGTAACTGTTTACTTGTACTTATGATTACTTTTACGCATGTCTGATATGTAACTATGGTACTGTTTACTATGTACGTGATGGTCTGATATACTATGGTACTCGTTTACTATGGTACTGTATGGTCTGAACTTGAGGTACTATGGTTACTGTATTCTGATATACTTACTATGGTACTGTTTACTATGGTACTGTATGGTCTGATATACTATGGTACTGTATGGTCTGATATACTATGGTACTGTTTACTATGTTACTGTATGGTCTGATGCACTATGATCACTGTATGGTCTGATTTCAGATAGACATTATATGTGATATTTAGCAGACACTCAAAGCGACTTAAAGTGAGTGTATTTTTAGTAAATGTGATTCCTGCAAAATGTGTGCATGGCTGTCCTATGGCTGTCCATACTGTACCTTAGCCACAGGCAGCCACATGTCCTTGTTAGCAGAAAAGCCGTGGAGCATGAGAATAGAGGGGCGGCCTGGACCAGGCTTCCCTCTGTAGGAGTAACAGAACCGGTAGCCTCTGTTCTCAGAGTAGACAACCTGCAGGCCCAGCCGCCGACGCCAGTACCTGATACAGGGCCGGGGGGAGACAGTCATGGGTTAGTTATACTAGTTAGGAGAAAGATAGAACATAGAGTCAGTTAATGAGAAATAGAACGACAGTAACAGGAAAACAAATAGAACGACAGTAACAGGAAAAACAAAGTAGTGGTCTGAAGTCCAGATTCAAACCTATTAGTGTTCAATACTGTACTGTTTACTATGGTACATGTATGGTTCTGAACAGTACCAGGCATCTTACGCTGTCTAATACGGTTACTGTTACCTATGTACCCCTGTATGGTCTGATATACCTTATGTACTGTACTATGTACTGTATGGTTACCTGATATACTATTTGGTACCTGTTTAGCTACCATGTTTACTAGTGGTTACCAATGTGACTTATGGGTCCTAAATACCCAGTCACCGTATGAGGTACTGTTTTACTATGGTACCTGTCTGGTATACTGCTGTAAATACCTGATATACTATGGTACTGGTTTAACCTATTGGTACTCGTATGGTCTGATGTGAGTACCATTAATCGGTGTCTGTTGTTTACATTACATAGGTACTGTATGGTCTTGATGTACTAGATACGGCAAGTTATTCATAACTGTATATAGGATATCCATCGTATGTCTGACTGTTACTAGTCGCTAGTCATGCTGTGTCTAGCCCTAGTCAGCGGTTAACTCATGGTCTTATGTACTTTGTACTGTTTACCCTATGATACTGTCTAGTATAGGTACTGTTTTACTAAGGTACCTGTTTATATGTACCCCCTGTATGGTCCTTGATGTACCCTATAGTGAGTCCTGTCTATGTTAACTGTAATGTTATGGGTCTTGATTGTTACTATTGGTACCGGGTCTAGTTACCTTTGTACTGTTTACCTATGGTACCCGTATGGTTCTTGATGTACTATGGTATGAGTTAACCCTATCTGTAACGGTTATACTATTGTAACTGTTTACCTTATTGGTACTGTGTGTGGTCATATAACCATGTATTACGGTACTGTTGTGTCAATACCATGTTTATTCCATACGGTATATGTACCTATGTACTGTTTATTGTACTGCTTTACCCCTATTGTATCTGTTGTATCCATTGTATGTCTATTGAGTACTCAGTATGCTATACCTAGTTGTCAGATATCTAGTCATTAGCCACATGTGCAAATTACGTTTACCCTATGTACTGTTCTCATGGTTACTGTTTATTATGGTACCTGTTTTACCTATGGTAACCGTTTCACCCTACTTGGTACCTGTATGGTCTGACAGTAGCCAGCGCCTACATCTTGTGGAGTACTGTTTATTATGGTCACTGTTTACCCGTATGGTATACCTGTTTGACTATGTACCCTTGTATGGTCCCTGATGTGACTAGGTTACTGTTTACCCTAATATGGTACCTGAAGTAATGGGTCCCTCGAAGCACTGTGTCTATACCTTAAATTGCCTGTATGGTACCTGTTACTATGTTACTTTTACTATGTTACCCTGTTATTGGTCCTGAAGTACCAGCATCATACCTATTGGTGACCTGTTTACTATTTGGTTAGCTGTTTACCTTTGTCAATACGTAACCCTGTATGGTGCTTGACAGTACCATGCTACCTATGTACTGTGTTTTCAACTATTTATCAGTGTATACTGACCTATGCTAACCCTATGGTATCCTGTATGGTCTATATACCCTTATTCCTGTACTGTAACCTATGGTACTGTTTCATATGGTACTGTATGGTCCCTGAACAATAACTATGGTAACCTGTATGGTCCTAATATAAATATTTTGGTACGTGTGTCAATTATCACCTAATACGGTACTCAACCTGATGCACTAATCAGAGTCCTACAGGTACCAGCTTACTTATGACCTGGTTTGTGCGATACCTGATACTAATACTACTTTTGGTAAAGCTGGTAACTTAGGGGTCACTAATAACTAAATTGAGTGTCTACAGATACATTACTTTTCAAGCAGCGTTTACTGTAGTCAATTACATAACTTTAATGTTATGTAAAGTGCCAGCTACTCAGTTGTCAAGGTTCTATCGAAGTTACCAGCTACTATTATTGTCCTAAATACAGCGTTAACTCCAGTCTACACTGATTTGCAAGGTACAAGAATACCAGGTCGACTTTTGTATGTCGGAGTTACTGAACTACTTATATTTTACCAGCACCTGTGTCAATACAAGTACCAGGCACGTGGTGTCAATTACTTTTTTAGTAGTACCTTGTATGTCACCACATATGGTCAAATCCATCTTACAGTACTCTGCCGATCACCTGTTACCTTTAATTTTGGATTTACAACTACTGTTATGGTCTGAGTTAACTCACCGCTAACTATTTTTAACCTGTTATTGGGTCAATATCTCTGTAACTTGTTAGCTCCACCTTTATATGGTCTGTTTTACCTATTGTACTGTATGGGTTCTGAATATGCCAGTATATTGTACTTGGTCAAACATATCGTTAGTACCTATGAGGTATCGTTACAATGGTCTGAATATATACCTGTCATATATACTACTGTTATTAACCCCAGTAATACGATATATTGTTCTTCGCGTAGAGTTTTTACGCCCTTATACTCAACTGATGTAACCTTATTGTTTACTGTTATAGATGGTTTCTGACAATACAGTAACCTCAACATTTATACGTATGTAGTGCATTATACTAACGGTACCCTGTTAATGTGACGTCCATGATTATACCCTAATGTACTGAATGCTATACGTGTTATAACCATACTGGATAACTGTTATGGTCTATGTACAGTTACATCGGTTACCTGAGTATCTTTATTAGCCCTATTAAAATAGCGTACAGTACCTGAGTCATTGGTGCTCGCGTATTATGCTCATAGGTTATACGTTTACCCTATTGGTACCTAGCTACATTGGTCAGTCGAACTAACCTATTGGTCCCTTATATGTTGAGTCTGGTAGAATTTATACTATGTCACTGTTTACAGTATCGCTTACTTGTAAGGGTCTATGATGCTACTTGTAAATAATCATTCCACTGTTGTCTGATTTCCAGATGACCCATTATAAGCCTGAGTAACTTCATATTTGATCAGGAACACTCAAAAAGTGTGTGACAACCCTTAACAGTGATGTATTTTTTGAAATATTGAGTGTAACCTATCGCCTGCCCTATAGAATCTAATGTTGTCACTGGCTGATTCCACTTAGATCGGACTTCACAATGGTGATCCCATGTATAACCTAGGCCACCAGGCTCAAGGCCCACCCGAAGTGCTACTTACGCTAGTCACGCCACGAAAAGACCCCGTGGTATGTGTCCAACATATAGAGACTTAGAGGGGCCAGGCCTGGAACCAAGGCTCTCTGTAAGAGTTTACACAGCAACAAACCCCGGTTAAGTTCCCCTGATTAATTACTCCCAAGAGTAAGAAGCAATACCCTGCAGGCCCCCAGCCACGCCCTGCTGCCCCTACGCCCCAATTAACGTACCCTGAGTAACCTACCCGTACGTATGTAAATCAGCACCACGCGAGTTTTGCACAGACCAAATCAACTTCCTGGCTGCAAGAACTGTCAGAAACAGTCGTTGCAAGGAACGCCAGAGTTCTCATTCAGTGTTTCGTATGTATGATAGCTCTACGTCGAGAATAGATAGGACCCATTAGAGTTCAGTTACATTTCGAGAAAACCCCATAGAACGCCCAGTTAACAGGAAACAGACAGAAATAGAACGACCAGGTTCGTGTGCTCGTTCAATCTCACAGCTACACCAAGGAAAAAGCCAACGTTAGAACGACCCGGTAGTACCAGGAAATACAAATTAGAACGCCCGGTTGAGCATAGTACGCAGGCAATAAAACACAATCTAGAACACCGACAGTACGCGGGGAGTTAACAGTGAAAACTAATTTAGAAAGACAGTCAGTAACAGGAAAAAAACAAATAGAATCGACAGTACCAGGAAGTGAAACAAAATAGCAACGACAGTAACAGGGAAAACCAGACAGCTTTCACATTACGAAGACATTCATGGAGCACCAGGAAAAACAAATAGGAACAGACAGTAACAAGGAAAACAAATAGAATCGACCAGTATAACGAAGGAAAACAAAGCTAGAAACCGACCAGTCCAGTGAGCACAGAACAAACAACTGAAACGGACCGAGACAGTAGGTTAACAGGAAAACCAAATAGAACGACAGCAGTAACAGGAAAAACACAATTCACGATTTAGACGAGGCAGTAACAAAGGAAAAACCAAATAGCGGAACGACAGTAACAGGACAAACACAAACTCAGAACGACAGCTAAACAGGTACAAAAACAAATTAGAACGACAGTCAGTAACAGGTAAAAACAACATAGGAATACTCGACCAGTAGACGGAACAAACCGATAGCAAAACGACTATGTATAACAGGAAAAAAAATAGAACGCAGCAGTAACACGGAAAAAGGAAGGTAGAACGACAGTAACAGCTAGAAAACAAATAGAACGACAACAGTAACAGGGAAAAAACAAATAGAAGACAGTACAGCCACGAAACAGAAAAACAAATAATACAGAAAAAAGCAGACAGCTCGAGCAAGTAGAGCAGGAAGAAACAAATGAGAGAAGCAAGTACATAACAGAGAACAAATAGAACGACGCAGTAACAGGAAAAACAAATAGAAGACCAGTAACAGAAAAAACAAATAGAAGACAGGACAGGAACTCACCGTCAGTAACAGGAAAAACAAATAGAAAGACAGTCAAAGTAACAGGAAAACAAAATACAAAGACAGTCAGTAACAGGAAAAACAAACGACAGAATCGCGTCAACAGGAAAAAAC
>NW_019945124.1:10796-13012 GCF_002910315.2 Salvelinus sp. IW2-2015
AAAACAAATAGAACGACAGTAACAGGAAAAACAAATAGAACGACAGTAACAGGAAAAAAAACAATAGTATGTGCAGTAGGGATTCAGCAGTAGGGATTCAGCAACACAGATTCAGCAGTGTTTATTATAGGAGTCCACGACAAGTGACGAGGATGGGATTTTTCCAGTGTATTTTAGCAACAGTGGGTAGCTTCCTTCGTTAGCAAGAAGGGCGAGTCATCAAGAGGATGGTTGAACATGGCGCTGTTCAGCAGTGAAACCTACCAGGACAGATTTCAGCAGTGAAACCTACCAGGACAGATTTCAGCAGTGAAACCTACCAGGACAGATTTCAGCAGTGAAACCTACCAGGACAGATTTCAGCAGTTGACAAAGAAGAAAGAAGGGCTGTTTTCTGTCTGTTGTCCAACGAAAGACATTCTCTATATTGAAAGACTTGGCTGCGCCAGCTAAACTTGACTGATCTGAAGGAATTGCTACAAGTGTTAAGAGATTTTTTTTATAGGCAGAGAGATGTACTTTTCGTAACCGTAAGCAGCTTGTTGGTGAAATGGCTTATGAGTACATTGCTGCCAATGGAAGATCAGCAAGGGGCGTGAGGAAAGCGACCGCTACGCAACGATGGCGAGGAGAGAGACTCCAGCTCAACGGAGTGTCACCGAAGCAATGGGAGAGAACATGCCGTTATAAGGAGTTCCAGTGTCGTTTCTGCAAGAAAAATGAACATTTGGAAAGAGCCTGAAAGAAAACGGGCTCTGCTGATAAGAATGAGTCAGCAGGTCAGTGAGAGGTCTACGCCACAGACATCACACTCAAAGAGTGGACAAGAAGTGAACTTGATTGACAAAGGAGAAGAAGAGTGCCTAGGAGCTGTGTCTTGGCTGTGGACAGCAGCAGAGGACAAAACTGAATTAGGGCCTCTTCAATGTGAAAGCAGACTGAGTATGTGAAACCATCGCGTAATGGTCCAGGGTAATGGAGTGAAACCGTCATGTAACGGTCCAGGGTAATGGAGTGAAACCATCATGTAACGGTCCAGGGTAATGGAGTGAAACCATACACAGATTCAGCAGTGTTTATTATAGGAGTCCACGACAAGTGACGAGGATGGGATTTTCCAGTGTATTTTCAGCAACAGTGGGTAGCTTCCTTCGTTAGCAAGAAGGCGAGTCAATCAAAGATGGTTGACATGTGGGCTGTTCGCATGGAACTACCAGGACAGATTTCAGCAGGAACCTCCAGGACAGATTTCAGCAGTGAAACCTACCAGGACAGATTTCCAGTGTACTACAGACAGTTCAGCAGTTGACAAAGAAGAAAAGAGGGCTGTTTTCTGTCTGTTGTCCAACGAAAGACATTTCTATATTGACTAAGACTGGCTGCGCCAGCTAACTTGACTGATCTGAAGGAATTGCTACAAGTGTTAAAGAGATTTTTTTATAGCAGCGAAGATTTACTTTTTGTAACCGTAAGCAGCTTGTTGGTGAATGGCTTATGAGTACATTGCTGCCAATGGAAGATCAGCAAGGGGCGTGAGGAAAGCGACCGCTACGCAACGATGGCGAGGAGAGAGACTCCAGCTCAACGGAGTGTCACCGAAGCAATGGGAGAGAACATGCCGTATAAGGAGTTCCAGTGTTCGTTTCTGCAAGAAAAATGAACTTGAAAGAGCCTGAAAGAAAACGGGCTCTGCTGATAAGATGAGTCAGCAGGTCAGTGAGAGGTCTACGCCACAGACACACACTCAAAGAGTGGACAAGAAGTGAATGATTGACAAAGGAGAGAGAGTGCCTAGCAGCTTAGTGCTGTGTCGCTGTGGACAGCAGCAGGAGGACAAAAACTGAATTAGGCCTCTTCAATTGTGAAAGCAGACTGAGTATGTGAACCATCGCGTAATGGTCCAGGGTAATGAGTGAAACCGTCATGACGGTCCAGGTAATGGAGTGAAACCATCATGAACGGTCCAGGGTAATGAGTGAAACCATCATGTAACGGTCCAGGGTATGGCGTGAAACCATCACGTAATTGGTCCAGGGTAATGGCGTGAAAAACCATCGCGTAATGGTCCAGGGTATATGGAGTGAAACCATCCTAGTAAAGGTTCAGGGTTAATGGAGTAAAAACGTCAGCAATGGTCCAGAGGGTATGGAGTGAAGAACGCATTAGCGATGGACAACGTCACAAGTAATGCGGGAGGTGAAACCGTCAATGTTAAC
>NW_019945124.1:19006-22281 GCF_002910315.2 Salvelinus sp. IW2-2015
GTAACGGTCCAGAGGTAACTGGCCGTGAAACCATCACGTAATTGGTCCAGGGTAATAGGCGTGAAACCATCGCGTAATGGTCCAGGGGGTCCAGGGTAATGGAGTGAAACCGTCATGTAACGGTCCAGGGTAATGGAGTGAAACCATCATGTAACGGTCCAGGGTAATGGAGTGAAACCATAAGATTAAATCTGATCATATGTGATCTACTCAAAGCTACTCTGACTTTGAAAGGCTTTGCAGATTAAACATTGGCAATACATAGTCCCCAGCCCCCCCAAACCCTGCTACCTCTTTCTTTCTCTCTCTCCTTACAGAGGAGTACACAACAGAAAGACAGTTGAGTTTGACCGCTGCCCACTAAGCTACTGCAATATGAAAATAGCTCTGGTGACTCTGCTTCCCCCGGGATAGACTGACTTAAGGAAAATGTGTGTGTGTGTGTGTGCGTGGTTTATGTGTGAACAATGTTCATCTAAGATCGTACTATTGACCTTGGATGAGTGATTCAACACAACACTCCCAGCCAGAGCCAAGTCCCCAAAGCAGCCTTAGTGACAGGATCATGACAGACAGGACAGCTAGTGGGGCCTCTCTGTTCTATCTAGTCAGTCCACAGGTCAGGTYGCAGAAGGTGAACAGATGCCCTAACTTAATTTGACCCATTTTTACAAAACAGGAAAATAATTCTGCAGCAATAGGAAATGTGAATTATAATGAATGGACATTTTTGTAGGAGTTGATACATTTTTCTTGAGGTCAAATCAAGTCAGAAATGTATAAGTGGAAATGACAAACTTTATGATTATTATTTTTTATTTAACCTTTATTTAACTAGGCAAGTCAGTTAAGAACAAATTCTTATTTACAGTGACGGCCTACCGAGGAATAGTGGGTTAACTGCCTTGTTCAGGGGCAGAACGACAGATCGGGGATTCGATCCAGCAACCTTTCGGTTCCTGGCCCAAAGCACTAGGCTACCTGCCACCTTTTAAAACATCGAACACAGTACAATCTTGCATTTCTACAACAACAGGGAGGATCGAATTAAGATACGGCATCTGTACTCCTTTGAATTGCCTTCAGATAATAGTGTGTTGCTCCATGCTCTGGGTGGCCTTTACTCCACTAGATTAGAAATAAGGCAAAGGTCGAGTATTGTCAAGGGTAGAAATAGGAAACAAATCACTATGGGAACTCCTCAATGTAAAAATCCCCAAATTCGATGTAACGAACACATAAAATTCCACCCATGTCAAAAAGACTTCACTTTGGGAAATATGTCCCCCCCGCCCCAATTCCACCCCTGGGTACAGAACTATAACAACAACTAAAATAGGAAGAATAGACAACGGCCGTTGTGTACAGAATCAGAATGTTAGGGATGGATCTAAATTCACATCATGGGTAGCTGGAAAAAAGGGGG
Organism: Salvelinus sp. IW2-2015; assembly: GCF_002910315.2. Lineage (NCBI taxonomy): Eukaryota > Metazoa > Chordata > Actinopteri > Salmoniformes > Salmonidae > Salvelinus > Salvelinus sp. IW2-2015. The sequence goes on from NW_019945124.1 coordinate 20,433, forward strand.
AGGGTCATAAAGTTTTTCAATTTCAGTTAAGGGGACGGTTTAGTATTTCGTTAATCTAGTCAAAGAGGAGGGTTATGTCATTTGTAATTGATGAAATGTAAATATTTCTCAGTGTTTTAGATTTTTTTTAATTTTATTTTACCTTTAACTTTGGTAGGCTACTAATGACCATGAGCAGCATCAGAGCTTGGAGAAGCCTAAATACCGTGACTAAATGTGGAATTTGACTACCTTCATGACTAGTGACTGCCGGTGTGGCGGAAGCCCTAGGCTGCATTACAAACCGTAATGGACATTCCAACCCCGAGCCCCAGCCTGCTCTGCTCTTGTTAATCAAAAACGCTGTTGTGTGCTGTCTAACTAACCAATGGCTGTGCTGTGTAGGCCTACAGTGGCGGTTCAGGAGGAGAGTCAAATGCTTCTTCGTTATTTTAATTTTATTAGGCCTCCTCTATAAAATGCACTCTAGCCTATATGTTCTGTTCAGTTTGAGCAGAAGAGCGCGAAGGTGAGAAGGAGGACCGGAGGTCAACTTTGACAGCTTGCTACTACTATGATAGAATATTATTAAAAACAATATGGATCTTGCCCGTGATGTATTTATCAGAGTTATTGACCTCMCAATAAGCCAGATTGTGCTAACGTACACTGTGATGCTGAAACTTGAAGCAGCAGTCACAGGCACAATCAATCAGAAGTGGACAGCTCATGGTRTCCATTCCAGTCGGCATAACCGATTTCAACGTCTTCATTTTAATGACTAACAACAAGATGGCTTTGTTTTGGAGCCTTTTTTCTTCCTATTTAAGAAATAAGAGCTAGGCCTGTTAGACAGACGAAATTAGGCTACAGGCTACAGACTGCTATATCAATAGATTTTATAGGTCAATTCCTCCACCCACCATGCACTCTTTAAATAGCCTACCTCCGTGTCAGTGAAGGGCTGTTAAGTTAAAACCAGGACTTGAATGGAGTGGGTATGACAGGGTGTTCCATAGGCCTTCCTTTAGTAAAGACAGGCCTACCACTCGTTAGCTTAAGATTTAGAAGGAAATAAAACTGATTATATAAAGTGATCTATAACAGCGGTTTGGTCCGCRACGCTTTATGATAGAAACAAACTGTTTGGGAAAGAGGTGACTCYAAAGCATATAGAGATATAATTGTTTCGTTTCTTTGACATTCAGGAGGTACAACCTTCTATAGTCGAGGAGACAAAAAAATTACATCTATTACTATCACTATTAATTGATTAAGCTATTCACTTTCTGTACAATAGAAGACGTTTAAACCCAGACAGTTTTTAGGGAAACACTTGTGACCTTCTCTCGTTGGGTTAAACCACAGAAGAAGAGTAGCCAGCAGTACTCTGTCTGGGGTGGAAAGGTAAAACTAACTTCTRAACGTATCATGCTCAGATTCCTAATGACGTCTCAGATTTAATTATTTGCAAACAGGGACAGTTTCATGGCAAATATAAGACACACTGTTTTGGCATTGGAGAAATATGACCAAAGGAACACGTAGTCCTCTCTCTCGGTCCATTCTTAGCCTGTAATTTGTGTCGTGTTAAAAAAATAACCAGCTAATATGTAAAATGACGTAGAATTGCTCGACAGAAATACAATTTTTTCCCCTGACCTGCAAATACGATGATAAACTCAGCAAAAAAAAGAAACGTCCCCTTTTCAGGACCCTGTCTTTCAAAGATAATTCATAAAAATCCAAATAACTTCACAGACCTTCATTGTAAAGGGTTTAAAACACTGTTTCCCATGCTTGTTTAATGAACCATAAACAATTAATGAACATGCACCTGTGAAACAGTCATTAAGACACTAACAGCTTA
>NW_019945124.1:23589-25273 GCF_002910315.2 Salvelinus sp. IW2-2015
TTAATGCAGCTGGTGGCCACACCAGATACTGACTGTTACTTTTGATTTTTACCCCCCCCCCTTTGTTCAGGCACACATTATTCCATTTCTGCAAGTCACATGTCTGTGGAACTTGTTCAGAATATGTCTCAGTTGTTGAATCTTGTTATGTTCATACAAATATTTACACATGTTAAGTTTGCTGAAAATAAACGCAGTTGACAGTGAAAGGACGTTTCATTTTTTTTGCTGAGTTTAGATTCATGCAATGCTTTTACAATAAATGATATCTTTCCACCCCTACTCTTGTCCACGGTGGTCTGCGAACCCACAACCTTCTGGCCCGCAGTCCTGTGTGCTATCAAAATTCCTGCGTTGCCATGTAATGCTTACAATACAAAGAACAGTTTCTAAAATGGCATATCTCTCCTATCCACTTTATGTTATATTTTGGGTATAGGGGTCACTTGTTTATTTTTTTTCGAGAGTTTAGGTAATATATATTTTGCTCAAGGTCCGGCCAACCATTTTCACTTCCTTAGTGCAGTTCTTACCAGTTGTAGACATGGATGATAGCAGCAGGCCACATGTAGAATGAGGCAAAGAAGGCCAGGATAGGGATGACTAGAGTTCCTCCCGCCAGGACAAACATGTTCACCACGTCTACATCCATAGCGCTGTAGTTACCTGTAACAACACAGTTATTAACACCTGTACCATGAGTCTGTTAAACATATTAACACCTGTTGGTTGTTTTAGTCAGGCTACTTGGCTGAAGCCATATGGTTGTTTTAGTCAGGCTACTTGGCTGAAGCCATATGGTTGGTTTAGTCAGTCTACTTGGCTGAAGCCATATGGTTGTTTTAGTCAGTCTACTTGGCTGAAGCCATATGGTTGTTTTAGTCAGTCTACTTGGCTGAGGCCACAAATGGACTGTAAAGCTAGGTTCAAGGACTGTTTTGCTGCCACCATGGACTGTAACTAGGTTCAGGACAGGGGTGTTGCTGCCACCATGGACTCTAAGCTATGTTCAGGACTGTTGCTGCCACCATGGACTGTAAGCTACGTTCAGGACTGTGTGGCACCATGGACTGTATAAACTGAGGTTCCAGGACTGTTTGTTGCCACCATGGACGTATAAACTAGGTTCAGGACTGTTACTGCCATCCCACTGGACTTAAGCTAGGTTCAGGTGTTGCTGCCACCATGGACTGTAAACTAGGTTCAGGACTGTTGGCTGCTAAACGTGAACTGTAAGCTAGGTTCAGGACTGTTGCTCGCCACCATGGACTGTATAACTAGGTTCAAGACTGTTGCTGCCACCATGGACTGTAACTAGGTTCTAGGACTGTGTACTGCCACCATGGACTGTAAACTAGTTCAGGACTGTTGCTGCCACCATGGATGTAAACTAGGTTCAGGACTGTTTGCTGCCACCATGGACTGTAAGCTAGGTTCAGGACTGTTGCTGCACCATGGACTGCTACAGTAGGTTCAGGACCTGTTGCTGCCAACCATGGACTGTAAACTAGGTTCAGGACTGTTGCTGCCACCATGGACTGTAAGCTAGGTTCAGGACTGTTGCTGCCACCATGGACTGTAAAAACTAGGTTTCAGGACTGTTGCTGCCACCATGGACTTGTAAGCTAGGTTCAGGAATGTTCTGCCACCATGGACTGTGTAAACTAGGGTCAGACTGTCGCTG
>NW_019945124.1:28154-34346 GCF_002910315.2 Salvelinus sp. IW2-2015
TATAGACACTAACTCACTTCTACAAGTCCTCTCGCGGTCCGATCCACACCCGACTACCGACCGCCTATGCAGTATCTTATAGAGCGCTCCAACTCGAAACTTTATTATATATGTGATTTAAAAACTCACAACACATATGCCTATCCATACCAGCCCCCCGTCCAACATAGACTGACTGAAAGACAACCATATCGCTAAACTCGTCTCTAGGGCACGGAGTAGCGGCAAATACCTGACTCAAAAACAACAATTCCCATGGGCTTCAGCCAAGTAGACAGACATAAACCATGTGGACCCTCCAGCCAAGTAGACTGACTAAAACAACCCACATATACGGCTCAGACGCAAAGATTTCAGAACTCTGACTAAACAACAACATATGCCTCATCCAAGTAGACTGACTAAAACAGCATCAATTGGCTTCACATCAATCAGCCAAGGTTAGGTAGACTCGCTCTTATATTCTTTCCTTCCTATATTCATCGACTAGCTAACTACTATAGATTTAAATCTTCGATCAGACCTTTAGTCTTAGTAGACTGACTAAAACAACCACATGATCCTCAGCCAAAGTGAGCTCTGAATTAAAACAACCATTATGGCCATCATCAGCGCAAGAGACTGACTAAAACAACCACTATGGCTTCAGCCAGTAGTAGACTAGTGATATATCTAAAGGGAACACAACCAGTGTATGGTGCCTCAGTCCAAAGTGTGACGACTACTAACAACAACCATATGGCTCTCGAGCCACCAGTGAGACAGACTAAAACCATGTGAAGCCTCGAGGCCACAATATACCCTCGATTTTAGTTAGTCTTAGCTGTTAGAACTACTAAACAACCATAATGGCGCCTCAGCCACTACTACGACTGACTAGTCTTATAAAACAACCCCATATGGTCCTTCAGGCCAAGTATCTCACTTACGGGATCTTACGACCTAAAACAACCTCATTATGGCTCCCCTGCAGCCACAAGGTAGCATAGCTGGACCTAAACAACCATATGGCCTCAGCCAAAACGAAGATACTACTGACTTGACTAAAACAACACCATAGACTCAGCCAAGTATTAGTTATCAGACTGTACTCTAAAACACCATATGGCCCTCACCAAGTATTAGACTGAACAACAGAACACCTATATGACCTGTCAGCAAGTCAAAGACCAAAACAACCATATGGCTTCAGCCAATTGACTGCACTAAACAACAACCATATGGCCTTCAGCCAAGTAAGACTGACTAAAACAACCCATATGGCTTCAAGCCAAGTAGGACTGACTAAACAACCATATGCTCAGCAGTTAGCTGGACTAAAAACCAATGGCTCAGCCAAGTAGACTGACTAAAACAACCATATGGCTTCAGCCGAAGCTTAGACTGACTATAAAACAACCATATAGCCTCACCAAGTAGACTGACTAAAACACCATATGGCTTCACCAAGTAGACTGACTAAAACAACCATATGCCTCAGCCAAGTTAGACGACTAAAACAACCCATATGGCTCATCAGCCAAGTTAGACTGACTAAAACAAACCATATGGCCTCAGCCAAGTAGACTGACTAACAACACCATATGGCTTCAGCAAGTAGACTGACTAAAAACAACCATATGGCTCACCAAGTAGACTGACTAAAACAACCATATCCTCAGCCAAGTAGAGTGACTACAAACAACCATATGGCTTCAGCCAAGTAAGACTGACTAAAAACAACCATATGGCTCAGCCAAGTAGACTGACTAAAACAACCATATGGCTCAGCCAAAGTAGACTGACTAAACAACCATATGGCTTCAGCCAAGTAGACTGACTAACAACCATTGCCTTCAGCCAAGTAGCTGACTAAAACAACCATATGGCTTCAGCCAAGTAGACTGACTAAAACAACCATATGGCTTCAAGCCAAGTAGACCTGACTAAAACAACCATTATGGCTAGCAACAGTCCTGAACCTAGTTTACAGTCCATGGTGGCAGCAACAGTCCTGAACCTAGTTTACAGTCCATGGTGGCAGCAACAGTCCTGAACCTAAATTACAGTCCACCCTAGTCATTTTCCACACACACACAATTGTAAACACACTGGTGCTTTAGCGGTGGGTCTTCAGGTGAACTGAGATAATTAGCACAGAGATCCTACAGCAGCACACAGTGCAGTAGTGCATCTCATACAGGACTCCCAAATGGCACCCTATTCCTAAAAGTAGTGCACTATGTAAGGGAATAGGGTGCCAGTCCTGGTCTAAAGTTGTGCACTATGTAAGGGAATAGGGTGCCATTTGAGTTTAGTTATGTAAAAGGGTCAGCTCTGAGCAGACCACTAAGAGCTAAATGACATCAATTGGAAACTGCAGTCATTCACCATTGAGGAAACTGTGCAGTGTATTCATCCAATCCCCTAGGGGTGTCGACTGTCTATTGTTCTGTAGAGAAACTGTCGACTCATGTTTCAGGACACACTATGAAATTATTACGTATTATCACAATTTCCCAATAAAAACTATTGAAACAAAATAATTATGTTACTTCCTGTTTTTTTTTTTACACATCAGACACACGCATATAACAATCAGATCAGGTGCCGGAAAATAGCCAATAGCCAGAAAAACACACCGCGATCGTCATAATAGATCTCACTAATATCCTCACTAATATGGTTATCAGTAGGCTAATCGGCCATCTTTAAAATGTAAACTCTCAGGTGAATAGGCTTGTCTTTCCTGGCCGGACATAGAATCTGGCTACACAGTATCAAATACATGCAATTAATGGCTACAATCAGTTCTGTTACCGTACTGTAGGCTAGACTTCGGTTGTTACAATGAAACACTCCTCTCGCTCTCTCCCTCTTCTCTTCCTGCCGCCGAACCTGCTCAATCAAAGTCTTTCTATGAAAATACCCGAGTAATCTTCACCGAAAGCCTTACATTTCTATCAGCTGACTCTTCACCTAGAGATGTCATGAAGCAATGTTCACTGAGATATGTAACAACGTTTCATCCATCTTAAAGGGAAAGACGATAAAAGGGGGAAAAAAATACATAAAATGACTGCCGACAACAAGTCAAGGAAAAGGAAGCGGACCAATTTTTWAATTTTTTGGAAGCTCGACTAATAGAGAGGGAGACAGATCCACTTTTATGTCAGTGTTTGACCGAAGAGGGTCGTCAGAAACGCGAGAGAACAGCCAAAGCCAGTGACATTAATGCACTGTCTCAAACACAGATACAATTTAAGTACGGGGAAATGTATTTGTGAATGTTTATTTAAATTATGTAGTATACCAGACACCTACTTATATTTTATTATTCATGTTCAAGTGATAATTGATGTCTTTCCTACCATTTCAACCCAAACAATGTATTTCATTGTGTGTTGATGCATTTACAGTTGAAGTCGGAAATGACTTAAATGTAAATGTAATGTAAGTTTACATACACTTTAGGATGGAGTCAGCAAAACTCATTTTTCAACCTCCTCACAAATTTCTTGTTAACAAACTATAGTTTTGGCAAGTCGGTTAGGACATCTAGTTTGTGCATGACACAAGTAATTTTTCCAACAATTGGTTACAGACAGATTATTTCACTTATAATTCACTATATCACAATTCCAGTGGGTCAGAAGTTTACATACACTAAGTTGACTGTGCCTTTAAACAGCTCGGAAAATTCCCAAAAATTATGTCTTGGCTTTAGAAGCTTCTGATAGGCTAATTGACATAATTTGAGTCAATTGGAGGTGTACCTGTGGATGTATTTCAAGGCCTACCTTCAAACTCAGTGCCTCTTTGCTTGACATCATGGGAAAATCAAAATAAATCACCAGATACCATCACATCAACACTGTGCTAAACTGTTCATGCCAGAAAAATAATCGAGTCATTCTATTTATACACCAGATACTTACAAATGGTTGGTTACACAAATAGCATGAGGGAAGACTTGTGTGAAATGGGGCTTTGTTCACAAATCAATACTGTCAAGACAATCAATACTGTCAATACTGTCTCAATACAATCAATAGAGTCAATACAATCAATACAAGCAATACTGTCAATACTGTCAATACAATCAATACTGTCAATACTGTCAATACAATCAATAATGTCAATACAATCAATACTAAAATTAAAATTAAAAAATGTTCAATTACTGCCAATAAATCCAATACAATCAATACTGTCAATAATGTCAATACAATCAATACTGTCAATACAATCAATAATGTCAATACAATCAATACTGTCAATAATGTCAATACAATCAATACTGTCAATACTGTCAATACTGTTACTACAATCAATACTGTCAATAATGAATAATGAAAATGAATGAATAATAAAAATGAAGAAACTACACTATGAAACAAAGATAAATTACATAAAGAAGGATAGTAAAAATCTTTGGAGCATGTTAAAATACATTTTGGGAAAAAAGGCAAACTCAGCTCCATCATTCGTTGAATCAGATGGCTCATTCATCACAAAACCCACTGATATTGCCAACTACTTTAATGATTTTTTTATTGGCAAGATTAACAAATTTAGGCATGACATGACCGCAATAAATGCTGACACTACACATTCAAGTATATCTGACCAAATTATGAAAGACAAGAATTGTAATTTTGAATTCCGTAAAGTGAGTGTGGAAGAGGTGAAAAAATTATTGTTGTCTATCAACAATGACCAGCCACTGGGGTCTGACAACTTGGATGGAAAATTACTGAGGATTATAGCGGGCAATATTGCCTCTCCTATTTGCCATATCTTCAATTTCATCCTATTTGAAAGTGTGTGTCCTCAGGCCTGGAGGGAAGCTAAAGTCATTCCGCTACCTAAGAATAGTAAAGACCCCTTTACTGGCTCAAATAGCCGACCAATCAGCCTGTTACCAACACTTAGTAAACTTTTGGAAAAAATTGCGCTGCTCTACCTTCTTAACAGCATTATCAACAAGGCAGGTTCTGCAGTCCCTAGTTTTTATCTCACCTGGACTACTGTTCAGTCGTGTGGTCAGGTGCCACAAAAAAGGACTTAGGAAAATTACAATTGTCTCATAACAGGGCAGCACGGCTGGCCCTTGGATGTACAAGTGGGACACAAAGCCTAAGAAAGTAGCAGAAGCAGTGAGTATTGAAGTACGATGATTTGAGCTTCATTGCTCTGTAAAAAATATCAAGCCGCTCTACTTACATTTCATCATAGTAATGCTACCGCTAACATTGGTTAGCGCAGCACTCAGTCCTTCTGTCAAGGTCCTCGTGTAACAGACAACAGATCAGTTAGTAACATTTAAGAGAAGGGGGGGGGGGGGAGGGAAACACAACTATTCCATTGAGACTTAAACATTTAGAGGAAACCAAAGCCTGCTACAAGGGGAATTGTATTTTTTATTTTATTTAACATTACAGACGTTCTCCAATAGACCTATTACCGTCTCCATGTTGTTCAGGACACACATGTGCTCATTTTACTGTGGTTATACATCCATGAAACACTTCATGTATGTACATTGAGTCGGAAGTTTACATACACCTTAGCCAAATTACATTTCAACTCAGCTTTTCACAATTCCCGACATTTAATCCTAGTAAAAAATCCCCTGTCTTAGATCAGTAGGATCACCACTTATTGTAAGAATGTGAAATGTCAGATAAGAGTAGAGAGAATGATTATTTCAGCTTTTATTTCATTCGTCACATCCCAGTGTCAAGAAGTTTACATACACTCAATTAGTATTTGTAGCATTGCCGTTTAAATTGTTTAAACTTGCGTCAAATGTTTGGTAGCCTTCCACAAGCTTCCCACAATAAGTTGGTGAATTGTGACCCATTCCTCCTACACAGAGCTGTTGTAACGAGTCAGTTGTAAACCTCCCTGCTCGCAAACACTTTTACAGTTCTGCCCACACATTTTCTAGAGGATTGAGTCAGGCTTTGTGATGCCACTCCATACCTTGACTTTGTTGTCCTTAAGCCATTTTCCACAACCTTGGATATGCTTGGGGTCATTGTCCAGTTTGAAGAGCCTTTTCGACCGAGCTTTAAAACTTCCTGACTATGTCTTGAGATGTTGCTTCATTATATCCACATAATTCTTTCTCATAATGGTCATCTATTTTGTGAAGTGCACCACAACATGATGCTGCCACCCTGTGCTCAGCGTTGGATGTATTCTTCA
>NW_019945124.1:38666-52404 GCF_002910315.2 Salvelinus sp. IW2-2015
GCTTGCAAGCCTCCCCCTTTTTCCTCCAAACATAACGATGGTCATTATGGCCAAACAGTTCTATTTTTGTTTCATCAGACCAGAAAACATTTCTCCAAAAAGTACGATATTTGTCCCCATGTGCAGTTGCAAACCGTAGTCTGGATTTTTTATGGCGATTTTGGAGCAGTGGCTTCTTCCTTGCTGAGTGGCCTTTCAGGTTATGTCGATATAGGACTCATTTTACTCATCTCTTCAGACCCACTGGAATTGTGAATCAGTGAATTATAAGTGAAATAATCTGTCTGTAAACAATTGTTGGAAAAATGACTTGTGTCATGCACAAAGTAGATGTCCTTAACCGACTTGCCAAAACTATAGTGTGTTAACAAGAAATATGTGGAGTGGTTGAAAAACGAGTTTTAATGACTCCATCCTAAGTGTATTTAAACTTCCGACTTCAACTGTATGTAGATGTTGAATCCGTTATAATTTGTGTAGAAACTAGATGTGGTTGTTCCATTTACAGTCTGCCGTTACGGTCTCTTTTGTGGTGCTAACGGTGAGTTTTGCATTCGCTTCTGCAAACAGTGGTTGACATTTTGAACCTTAGACTCTGTACCGTACATGTTAACTAGTTAGACTAGTTAACCGCAGTGTGTCACATTCATTACCTCACCACTTTAGCGTAATAAACCTATACAGGACCCCTCGGAAACGAGATGGTGCACGTCAAGGGCATCAATCCTGTCATTACAATTTACATTAATAGATAATGCTGTGCATGTACTGTATAGATAATGCTGTCCATGTACTGTATAGACAACGTTGTGCATGTAATGTATAGATAATGATGTCCGTGTAATGTATAGATAACGCCATGCATGTACTGTATAGATAATGCTATGCATGTAATGTATAGATAATGCTGTGCATGTACTGTATGGATAATGATGTGCATGTACTGTATGGATAATGATGTCCATGTACTGTATGGATAATGATGTCCGTGTAATGTATGGATAATGATGTCAGCGTAATGTATGGATAATGCCGTGCATGTAATGTATAGATAATGCCGTGCATGCAATGTTTGGATAATGCGATGCATGTAATGTATGGATAATGACGGGCATGTACTGTATGGATAATGCCGTGCATGTACTGTATAGATAATGCTGTCCGTGTACTGTATGGATAATGTCGTGTATGTAATGTATAGATAATGCCATGTATGTAATGTATAGATAATGCTGTCCGTGTACTGTATGGATAATGCCGTGCGTGTACTGTATGTACATCAGTAACACTCAGGATGGTTATTTGATTATTTTATAGTTCCAGTTACTGGTGTGTTTTGTTGACAAAAGCAAAAGACCCCTGAACTGTAGTGTGTAGAAATGCATTCCATGGAAAGCAGAGGTGAGGAAGGTGATTGTACAAATGTTACAACATCCTTCAGAATATGGAAGTAAAGAAGGTGTCCCGACCTCAACAGGACAACCTATTGGTGCAATAAACAAACGAAAGACACCTGAACTGGGTATAAATGTGTCCCATGGAAAGCAGAAGTAAGCAGGGGGATCTGGTGTGGCAACATTCTTTAGAAAACAGAACAGAGTCTGAGTGAGGTCAGGTTAGCGTGAGAATTGGATCTGTGAGAATACCTATATTATATAACTAATGAAGTACACTCTGTGGTGGACGTTCTCCTCTATGGGAAATTAAACTTCCTGTATATTAAGTACACTACCGTTCAAAAGTTTGGGGTCACTTCGAAATGGCCTTGTTTTTGAAAGAAAAGCAATTTTTTTGTCCATTTAAAATAACATCAGTGAAAATGATAAACTTGAATTAGCGAACACAGCGTGCCATTGGAACACAGGAGTGATGGTTGCTGATAATGGGCCTCTGTACGACTATGTAGATATTCCATTAAAAATCTGCCATTTCCAGCTACAATAGTCATTTACAACATTAACAATGTCTACACTGTATTTCTGATCAATTTGATGTTATTTTAATGGACAAAAAATGTGCTTTTCTTTCAAAAACAAGGACATTTCAAAGTGACCCCAAACTTTTGAACGGTAGTGTATATAATATACAGGAAGTTTAATTTCCCATAGAGGAGAACATCCACCACAGAGTGAAACCCTGGCCATCTGAGGAAGTACATGATGTTCAGTTGAGGTTTCCCATACACATGTACCAGCATCTCTATCCAGTGTACTAAAAGCTGTCTCTATATTGCAGCTGATCGCTCGCTGTGACATCATGCTGGTGATGGAGATCAAAGATCTCAGTGGGAAGGCTTTCCCTCAGCTCATGACCAAACTCAACAGGTAAGGATGACCTGGGCCTGAAAGACACAGTTAAAATAACAATGGCTGGTGTGATGGCCAAGACCTGAAAGACATACTCCCCTGTTACAATAACACTAGTGTGTACTAGTCTGGGTATTATAAAAAAGTGTTGGGGAAGCTACTCTGAAAATGTAGTTTACCAAACTACCAATTACAGTGCATTCGGAATGTATTCAGACCCCTTGACTTTTTCTACATTTTGTCACGTTACAGCCTTATTATAAAATGGATTAAATTGTTTTTCTTCCTCATCAATCGACATAAAATACCCCATAATGACAAAACAAAAAACAGGTTTTTAGACATATCATATTTACATAAATATTCAGACCCTTTAATCAGTACTTTGTTGAAGCACCTTTGGCATTGATTACAGCCTCAAGTCTTCTTGGGTATGACGCTACAAGTTTAGCACACCTGTATTTGGGAAGTTTCTCCCATTTTTCTCTGCACTCCTGCGTTGTCTTGGCTGTGTGCTTAGGGTCGTTGTCCTGCTAGAAGATTTACCTTCGCCCCCAGTCTGAGGTCCTGAGCAGATCTCTCTGTACTTTGCTTCGTTCATCTTTCCCTTGATCCTGACTAGTCTCCCAGTCCCTGCCGCTGAAAAACATCCCCACAGCATGATGCTGCCACCACCATGCTTCACCGTAGGGACATGACATGACACTTGGCATTCAGGCCAAAGAATTCAATCTTGGTTTCACCAGACCAGAGAATCTGGTTTCTTATGGTCTGAGAGTCCTTTAGGTGCCTTTTGGCAAACTCCAAGCAGTCTGTCATGTGCCTTTTACTGAGGACTGGCTTCCGTCTGGCCACTCTACCATAAAGGCCTGATTGGTGGAGTGCTGCAGAGATGGTTGTCCTTCTGGAAGGTTCTCCCATCTCCACAGAGGAACTCTGGAGCTCTGTCAGAGTGACCATCGGGTTCTTGGTCACCTCCCTGACCAAGGCCCTTCTTCCCCGATTGCTCAGTTTGGCCGGGGCGGCCAGCTCTAGGAAGAATCTTGGTGGTTTCTAAAAACCTGTTTTCGCTTTGTCATTAAAGGTATTGTGTGTAGATTGATGAGAGAAAAAATCATATTTAATCCAGTTTAGAATAAGGTTGTAACGTAACAAAAATGTGGAAAATATCAAGAAGTCTGAATAGTTTCTGAATGCACTGTACTTAACACTGGAATAATTTAAGATACCCTCAAGAAAAATATAGTTTGCTTTAACTGAAGTTACTTTGAAAAAGTAGTTCATTACATCCAAACTACTTTGTGAAAAAATTATCATATCTAAATCTAAAGTGGCATAGACGACAAACAGCAAGAACAGATCACTTTGGAATCAGATGTGATCACTCTGGAATCAGATGTTAACAGAATGTGTAAATTAGCCTATTAAACACAAAAAAAAGTGTTTCAAGTGAGAATAAGACAGGTCTGATGCTGAAAAAGGACGTTTTTACCTACTTCACCCATATTTTATATTATTTTGGCCCCAAAAAAGTTGTGTGTAGTTAGCTACGGCACTACAGGACAAAAAGGTAATTAACTAGTGAAAACACTACCTGGATTTACACACAGTTCGACTACCACCAAGCTACTGCAGAACGTAGTTACATTTCTAGTTGAATTACATTTAGTTCACTACTCCCCAACACTGTCAATAAAGAACATTAAGTTGTTCATCCATCCATTCATTTGTTTGATGATTCATTCATTGGTTCATTAATGTATTAATTCATCCATTTACCCATCTACTTACCCATCCATCCATCCAACCACCCCCCCTGCTCCCTCTGTCCTCTGCAGTGACTACAGCTCCAGGAAGAATGAGTATAACTATGTGATCAGTGACAGACTGGGACGTAAGTCTTACAAGGAGCAGTACGCCTTTATCTACAGGTAAGACTTACAGGGAGTAGTACCCTTTATCTACAGGCAAGTCTTACAATTTTGCCTGTGCTTACAGCTGTATTATGTCAATTTTTATCAAAAAAAAACTATAGTCCTTGCCGATGACAAGCATACTGATAACATGATGCAGCATCACCATGCTTGAAAATATGAAGAGTGGTATATTGTGATGTGYTGKATTTGCCCCAAACATAACGCTTTGTATTCAGGACAAAACGTTAATTTCTTTGCCACATTTTTTGCAGTATTACTCCAGTGCCGAGTTTCAAACAGGATGCATGTTTTGTAATATTTGTATTCTGTACAGGCTTCCTTCTTTTCACTCTGTCATTTAGGTTAGTATTGTGGAGTAACTACAATGTTGTTGATCCATCCTCAGTTTTCTCCTATCACAGCCATTAAACTCTGTAACTCTTTAAAAGTCACCATTGGCCTCATGGTGAAATCCCTGAGCAGTTTCCTTCTTCTCTGACTGGGTGTATTGATACACCATCCAAAGCCTAATTAATAACTTCACCATGCTCAAAGGGATATTCAGTTTCTCCTTTTTTTGATCAGTCTACCAATAAACTGATCAAAAAAGGCATTGAAAAAAAAAAAAAAAAAGAGGCATTGAAAAAGCTCCCTGGGCTTTGTGTTTGAAATTCACTACTCGATTGAGGGACCTTACAGATAATTGTATATGTTGGGGTACAGAGTTGAGGTAGTTATTCAAAAATCATGTTAACCACTATTATTGAACACGCAACTTATTATATCCATGCAACTTATTATGCTATTTTTTAAGCACATTTTTACTTCTGAATTTATTGAGGTTTGTCATGACAAAGGGGTTTAATACTTATTGACTCAAGACATTTCAGTTTTTAATTTTGTATTAATTTCTAAAATGTTCTACAAACAACATTCCACTTTGACATGATGGGCTATGGTGTGTAGATCAGTGACACAAAATCTAAATGTCATCCATTTTAAATAAAGTCTGTAACAACAAAATTTGGAAAAATTAAAGGGGTGTGAATACTTTGATAAAGTACTTTGATAAAGTTTAAGAATATGACGTTATGATAGCCTGAATGTGAAAGTCGGTTTGGTGTCTCTAGCTTGAACGGTTCAAGAGTTACTATTGGCAAGTGATTTTATGCTAATTAATGTAAATGTAGATAGTTATGGTTGATAAAAGAATTTAGGATAGCCTGCATGTTTTAAAGTTATTGTAGTTTAATTGGCCAAGATGCATGTCCGTTTTGAATAGCTACCTCTGTATTCCTATGGTTCTCATTCAAACCCATGTTAATTTATGCAAATGCGAACAATCTAATTTGGGTCAGTTTGAACATCTCAACATTGTTTTGGAGTTCGTAGCTAAAATGGTGAAAGAGGAGCTACTGTAGGCACAGATAGAACAATGAGACAGATATTTCACTGGATGTATAAATGTGAAGCATCCGGATGGCGTTTCCACTCACTACCAAATATGGTAGTGAGAGGAAACCTACTGGCGGGCAGTGGAACAAGATGGATTTTGGCCGACATTCTGCACATTTTCTCATTAATTAAACATTTGATCACAATACAGTTTTCTGTTCGCAAAACTACAATCTGTTATGAACAGAGTGGACTAAGTTTTGTAGACTTTTACCCTTTACAAAAGTTGTTAAAAATCACGCTGTTTAAAAGGAGTGCAAAGGCGAATTGAGTTATTGCACACGCGCACTTCACAGAGTAGGCGTTCCCTAACGGAAATATGCAGATATGTACTACAACGTGCCAATAGGATATCGCTAGCCAGTGCTTGGCTCTGCCCCCTCTTTGCTTGATCTACTCATTTGTTCACATTGGAAACTTTAAGCTGTGGTCTATCTTGGTTTAGTTGTAAAAATATTTGCTGTAAGTCTAGAATTATTTTATTGTATTACCATTCAAGTCTATGGGCCTTTTTTGCTATTGAAATGCATGGGGAGCTCATTTAAATATAGCTGTCGTTCCAAAAGTATTAATGCTAACCATTGGAGCGGCAGGTAGCCTAGCGCGTTGGGCCAGAAACCGAAAGGTTGCTGGATCGAATCCCCGAGCTGACAAGGTAAAAATATGTAGTTCTACCCCTGAACAAGGCAGTGTTCCCCGGTAGGYT
Source organism: Salvelinus sp. IW2-2015 (assembly GCF_002910315.2). NCBI lineage: Eukaryota > Metazoa > Chordata > Actinopteri > Salmoniformes > Salmonidae > Salvelinus > Salvelinus sp. IW2-2015. The sequence continues at coordinate 45,050 of NW_019945124.1, forward strand.
GTCATTGTAAATTAGAATTTGTTCTTAACTAGTTAAATAACATTTTAAAAACRGTATGACCAAATGTTGCTATGGTGACCAGGGAAGAATCACCAACAAAATCACGTGACTCGTGTAGGTGGTGGAAATGATTATGATTTCAATATTTGGTAAATCTAATTTAAAACTTTAGTTACAAAAATGGAAATGTCCTGAAGAAAATGTGATGTTCTTGCTCCTCTAAGTGTTTTTCATGGTAATTAAAGAAGTGGAGGTGATAAGGTTTTCATAGTTATACTGACGTATTTTGGGTTGGTTTGTAGGTGTGGAGTTATTATTGTGGATTATAACGTTAATGGGCGAGTTGTAATGGTAGTGGTAGTAGTGGTGACTGTGGCAGTAGTAGTAGTAGTGGTGGTAGTTACTGCAGTAGCAGTAGTATGAGTAGTTAACTGTGGTAAATTCTAGCATAAAGCTTTATTGAAGTTGACTCAGTCTGTACGCCCTGGACTAGCAATGCCCTGGACCAGAGCTAGCGCGGACCCTGGACTAGAGCTAGTTAGTGTAGACCAGACCTAGCTAGCTACTATCTATGTCCTGGACACGAGCTAGTTTGTGCAGACGAGAGCTGGCCCAGAGCTAGTTAGTGCAGACAAAAGCTCGACCACAGCTAGTGTGGACCAGAGTTAGACTAGAGCTAATGCAGAACAGAGCTAGCTAACTACTATCTACGCCCTGTACAAAAGCTAGTTAGTGCAGACACTAGCTACACCCTGGACCGGAGCTGGCCCAGAGCTAGTTAGTGCGGACCAGAACTAGACCACAACTAGTGCGGACCAGTGCTAGTGAGCTACTATACGCTCTGGACAAGAGCTAGTTAGTGCAGACCAGAGCTAGATCATTGCTCTTGGGTCTCATACCCAACTCTGTTGCTCGGCAACATTGGCTCAAAACATTGCCAATGTATCATCAGCTATAAGCAACTCAACACGTTACATGTATCAGTTCCTGCTCTATGATATGGACACTTTGTCAAAATCTTAAGGATTTAGCTTTCTTTTAGACCTGTTATAAACAGACTGTAAAAAAATAACTGTTTTTACAGTAATTTACTGTAAATTCCAAATAAACTTTGGTCAACTTTACAGCAATGTACTGTTAACCCAAAGTTTATTTGTAATTTACATTAACATACTGTACTTCTTTCTTTTCTTCTTTTTTTACAGTAATTTACCGTAATAACAGCAGGATTATTATATATATTTTTTTACAGTGCATGTATGGGCCTGAGAACTGTCACAGACCATAAGTAAAGCACTGAACCAATACTAAAGGAAGTGTGATGACATGTCTTTCTCAGACAGAGGCTGGTGTCAGTAAAGGAAGTGTACCAGTACCCAGACACCCAACCTGGAGATGAGGATGCCTTCTCCAGGGAACCTTTCATCGTCTGGTTCTCTTCCCCCAAAACAGGTCTGACTGAACTAACCAATATATTATTACCGTTAGACTAGATGTTATTAGGGCACGACACTTCACTGCAGCGCTACACTTCAATTACAATTCTTGCTCGCAGTTTTAACACGAAGAAGAAATACCGAATTGGCAAGTTGCTTTAACAGTTAGAAGGCAGTAGATTAAACTGGCATATTGTATCAGAGCTGTAAAAGTTGCTTGGGACAACAAGTATCCCTCTTTCCCTGCAGCCGTCCAGGACTTTGTGATCATCCCGATCCACACCACTCCAGAAACGTCCGTCAGGGAGATAAATGAACTGTACGATGTGTTCCAAGATGTCAAACAACGATGGACCTCAAAGGTAGAGTACGCACACGCACGCACGCACGCACGCACGCACGCACGCACGCACGCACGCACGCACGCACGCACGCACGCACGCACACACACACACACACACACACACACACACACACACACACCGCGCACAACACACACACACACACACACCCTAGTTTGGTTTGGATTGACCTATTTCCTCTACATACATATATATACACATACATATTACACACATACATACATATATATACACATACATACATATATATACACATACATACATACATACATACATACATACATATATACATACACATACATACATATATATACACATCCATACATATATACATACACATACATATATATATATATATATATATATCATGGTGACTATATTATGTTTTAATATTTTTTTTTTTTTTTAAGTCTACACATGTTGTGCTGTCTTAAATGTTATTCTGGTTGTTCTGGTTGTAGTCTATCAGTAGTTGTATCATTTCCTAGTGGTTTATCAGCATTGAATAATTTCCTATCAATCAAATTTATTTATAAAGCCAATTTTACATCAGCCGATATCTCATAGTGATGTACAGAAACCCAGCCTAAAACCCCAAACAGCAAGCAATGCAGATGTAGAAGCACGGTGGCTAGGAAAAACTCCTAGAAAGGCAGAAAACCACCTTCCTAGTGGTTTATAAGTAGTTGTATCATTTCTGTTTTCGCCCGGTAAAAAAACGTGCAGAGGTAAAGTTAATAACAACATACAGTATCTCCCAGAAATAGTTACAAGCTCATATAACTCCACTAGTAAACCACAACAGTCACCACCAACAGTAGAGCTCAATGTTCTCCATTGTGTGTGATATTTGTGACAATGAGATATTGTGTGACAATGAGATATTTGTGACAATGAGATATTTGTGACAATGAGATATTTGTAATAGTGTTTATTTGTAATAAATGTTTAGATTACTATGGGTCTTAGCAGATATAATTTCTATAAATGGTGAACAAAAAAGGCCCTTAAATGACACCTTACAAAACCAAATTTGTGTGCAATGTAAACTGTAATCGGTACAAGATTAAAACAGATTATTCTGGTGCACAAAAAAAATCTCCATTGAGCATGTTTTTTGTTGTTGTCCAATGTACTTTGCACACCTGTGGTAGTTTCCATGCTCAATCTCACATCTCCTTTCTTCAGAATGTAATCATCATGGGCGACTTCAATGCGGACTGCGGCTACGTACCCAAGAAGCAGTGGAGCAGCATCCGCCTGCGGTCTGACAGCAGCTTCCTGTGGCTGACGGGTGACACCATCGACACCACCGTCAAGGAGTCCACAGACTGTGCCTATGACAGGTCAGAGGGCGTTGCCATAGAAACATACATYAGGGGTCGTACAATCATGTGCACGTCCTATGGCTTCCCTTTGAGTGTAACAAATGTGGTTAAGCTTTAAGCTCAGCGGGTTAAAACAGACTTGTAATGTGACCTAGGATCCAACCCGATCAGTATATTGAGCAGGTGCTGGATGTCAACGTAACTGTTCATCAGCCAGAAGGTCATCTTTAGGATTTCTCTTTCTGCTGTATGGTTCTTCTGCTCCTGTCTGACCCCTCTTTGTTCCTCTGTCTGTCTATAGGGTTGTCCTCCACGGGGACAAGATGATCCAGGCAGTCAACCCAACCTCTCTGGATGTGTTTGACTTCAGACAGGCCTACGGACTAACCGAGCTACAGGTATAGCACCCTCTCCTCTCTCTCTCTCTCTCTCTCTCTCGACAGATCTGAAATGCATCTAATGTAGACTGTACCAACTAAAAGATCCAAAACGTCAATGTAAAAACAGTATCAGTGTTTAAATTCTCTGATGGGTGTCAGTTTAAAGTTCCTCTGACGGATATCCAGTTGGTTAAAGCCTCTGATGTGGTCCAGTGTTAAACGCCTTCTGATGGTATGCCACTGTGTAAATCCTCAGATGGTGTCCAGCTGGTTAAGTGATGTGCTCAGACTGGTTCAGGTATCCTCGCGACTGGGTGTCAGAGTTACAGCTCCGGATGGTGTCAGTAGAATCGACAACTACTACAGCGAGATACCACATGCGTCTCAGTGAGCCTCCGATGGGTGTAGATGTTAAAGCCTCATACATGGGCGTCAGTGTTAAAATTTCTCACGATGGAGTGTAGCCGCAAGTAGTGTTAAGCTCTGAATGGTCGTGCAAGTGAAAGCCTTAAGATGTGTCAGTATTAACCTCTGATGGTTCAGTGTTAAAGCCTCTGATGGTGTTCAGAAGTTAAAGCCTCTGATGGTGTCCAGTGTTAAAGGCCCTCTGATGGTGTCAGTGTTAAAGCCTCTGGATGGTGTCTGGTAAAGCCTCTGATGGTGTAAGTGTGTACTGTAAAGCTCTGATGGTGTCAGTGTTAAAGCTCTGATGGTTGTCAGTGTTAAACGCTCTGATGGTGTCAGTTGTTAAAGCCTCGTGAGTAGGTGTCAGAGTTTAAAGCCTCTGATGGTGTCAGTGTTAACGCCTCTGAGTGTGTCAGTAGTTAAAGGCTCCTGTGATGGTGTCAGTTGTTAAAGCCTCTGATGGTGTCAGGTTTTTAAAGCCTCTGGATGGTGTCAGCAGTTTAAGCCTCTGATGGTGGTCAGTGTTAAAGCCTCTGATGGTGTTCAGTGTTTAAAGGCTCCTGATGGATGTCACGTTGTTAAAGCCTCTGAGTGGTTCAGTGTTAAAGCCTCTGATGTGTCACGTTTTTAAAAGCCTCTGATGGTCGAGTGTTAAAGCCTTGATGGTGTCAGTGTTAAAGCTCTGATGGTGTACGTGTAAAGCCTCTGATGGTGTCAGTGTTAAAGCCTTAAACAGTGTAAGTGTGTAAAGGCCTCTGAATGGTGTGGTGTTTGTGTGGTTCCACGGCCCTGCGGCTGAGCGACACTAGCCCAGTGGTGCATCACTGTGACGGCCGGCAGCCGAGGAATAGGGTTAGAGTCTTAATCCTCGGTGTATAACGGTCCAGTTTGAGGACGTCTCGGTGTCACCCTGGTGTCTGTGTGCTCAGAGCATCAGACAATAAGATAAATTTTAATCACACCATCATGGGTCATGAGCTGCACTGTGTGCTTCAAGGTATTATAGGTTTTGTGTTATAATATTTTGTTTATTTAATATTATATAAATTATTCTTTATTGTTTTTCCTGTAGTTTTTTTTTATTGTTTGACTAAATCTTAATCTTTTTGTGCTTTAAATTTATTTCCATCTGATTTTCTAAAAAACATTTCTATTCGCGTGTTTGATGATTTAGTTTTAGTGTTAGCCTGGGTGGCCTTAATAGCTTAGGAGTGGCAGGATGTGTTGTAGGTTGTCATTCGTATGAAGTCTCAAGACTAGATTACAGATTATCTTACCAGATGTATAGAGACCTACCGTCCAAGATATTACAGACCCAGACCAAGAGCAACAAGACCCAGACCGCAAGACAACTGACCAAGCAACAAGGACCCAGACCACAGACCGGCAACAGACTCTAATGGACCAACAGACCTTGCAAGACGCAACAGACCGAAGCAAGCAGACCAGACGGTGGCCAAGCAGACCTGACAAACAGACGCTAGAGACAGACCAAGGAGCAACAAGACTCAGAACGACTCAGAGCCACAGAACCACAGACCCAGAGGACAACACACCACAACGCACAGACCCAGAGCAACAACCAGACAGAGCAACAACGACACACAGGAGCCCAGAGCATAGCAGGTGACCCAGAACCAGAGCAACAGACCAGACAACGCCAGAAGCGCAACAGACTCAGACGACCACAACACCGAGAGCAACAGACCGCAGGCAACAGACCCAGACAACAGCCCTAGACCAACAGCCACCCAGAGCAACCAGACCTAGACAACCAGAACTAGAGAACTAGGAGCATACAGACCCAGCAGACAGACCTAGACCCGGCAAACAGACCTGAGGAGCACAGACCAGACAACAGCCCAGACACAACAGACCCAGAAGAACAGACCCAGAGCAACACGACCAGACAACATACCTCGACAACAGACAACCAGAGCGCAACAGACCTAGACACACGCACTAGACCCAGAGCAACAGACCTGAGCAACAGCAGCACCTAGACCCAGAAGCAACAGAACGCAGAGCAACAGACCCGAGAGAACAGACCCCCAGAGCAAACAGACTAGACCCAGAGCAAACAGACCTAGATCAGAGCAACAGAACTGAACCAGCAGCGAACTGGTCCTGGGGAGGATGTCAGATTTGAAGTGAAGCGAGGCCAGTATTCGAAACTTGCCATCGCTTCTGGCAGCATTTACCTGAAGCCAGATTCAGACAAGCTTGAAAAACCATTAGCAAAAAATCTGAAACATAATTGTAAGGTTAGTTTTGTTATTTTTAACTTTATTTATAGTTTTGGGATGAAAATATAGTTTCGATTACAGTGTTTAGTTTTTTAAAGCCGAGTTTCTTAATTATATATATATTAATATATTTTTTTAACATAAATCTTTTTAAACTGAATTAGTTTTAGTTTAACTATAGATAACGTTGGCGTACTTGCTCGCAGCAGCCCTCAAGGGTTAATGTGTGTGTTTCCATTGTTGCTAAGGCGACCAGTGTGCCTGTACGACCAGCTCATTTGAAGCGATCTTGCCTTTTCTTCTCGCTTCTTTCACTTGCTTTGTTTAAACATACATGGCACTCCTTATTACCCTGAGTAGTGCACTGACATAGCGGAAGTGGTCAGCCTGGTCTAAAGTAGTGCACTATAATACGGGATAAGGGCCCCTGGTCTAAAAGTAGTGCACTATATAGGGATAGAGCTCTGGTCCTAAATAGTAGGCACTATATAGGGGCATAGAAGCTCTGGTTTAACGTAGTGCACTAATATAGGGAATAGGGTCCTGGTCTAGGGAAGTGTGCACTATATAGGGATAGGGTCCTGGATCAAAGTAGTTGCACTACACTAGGGAATAAGGGCCCTGGTCTATTAGTAGTTGCTACTAATAATTAGGAATAGGGCCCTGGTCTAAAAGTACGCTGCACTACATAGGGAATAGGGACCTGGTCTAAAGTAAGTGTGCACTAAAATAGGGAAATAGGGGCTCTGGTCTAAAGTAGTGCAACCTACATAGGGTAATAGGATGCTCTCGGTCTACAAGTAGTGGCCAAATACTAGGGAATGAAGGCCTGGTCTAAAGGTAGGTGCAGCTACATAGGGAATAGGGCTCTGTTCTAAGTCAAGTGCACTACATTCGGGGAATAGGGCTTCTGGTCCTAAAGTTAGTGCACTATATAGGGAATAAGGCCCTGGTCTAAAGTAGTGCACTATATAGGAACTAGGGCCCTGGTCTAAAGTAAGTGCAGGACTAATAATAGGGATAACGGCCCTGGTACTAAAGTAGTGCACTATACTAGGGAGATAAGGCCCTGGTCTAAAAGTAGTGCACTGAATAAGAGGGAATAGGGCTCTGGTCTAAAGTAGTGCACCTATGTAGGGAATAAGGCCTGGTCTAAGTAGTGCACTATATAGGGAATAAGGCCTGTCTAAAAGTAGTG
>NW_019945125.1:0-5955 GCF_002910315.2 Salvelinus sp. IW2-2015
CTGCGTGTGTGTGTGTGTGTGTGTGTGTGTGTGTGTGGTGTGTGTGTGTGTGTGTGTGTGTGTGTGTGTGTGTGTGTGTGTGTGTGTGTGTGTGTGTGTGTGTGTGTGTGTGTGTGGTGTGTGTGTGTGTGTGTGTGCTGACCTGCAGCAGTTGTTGTTTCCACACATCAAGACCTCCCGTCCTCCACAGCAGATAGTGCAGTACGACTGGTATCCATCATCATCGTATTGGTACGCACACTCCCAGAAAACAGTTCTACACACACACCACACACCTTTAAACTCAGAAACAGTTCTACACACACCCACACACTAAACTCCAGGAAACAGTTCTACACACACCCACACACCTTTAAACCCAGGAAACAGTTCTACACACACCCACACACCTTTAAACTCCAGGAAACAGTTCTACACACACCCACACACCTTTAAACTCCAGGAAACAGTTATACACACACCCACACACCTTTAAACTCCAGGAAACAGTTCTACACACACCCACACACCTTTAAACTCCAGGAAACAGTTTCATGACACCCACACACCTTTAAACTCCAGGAACAGTTCTATAGACACCCACACACTTTAAACTCCAGGAAGCATTCTATAGCACCCACACACCTTTAAACTCCAGGAACATGTCTATAGACACCCACACACTTTAAACTCCAGGAACAGTTCTACACACACCCACACACCTTTAAACTCCAGGAAACAGTTCTATAGACACGCACACACCTTTAAACTCCAGAACATTCTATAGACAACCCACACATCCTTTAAACTCCAGGAAAAGTTCTAAAGACACCCACACATTCTTTAAACTCCAGGAAACAGTTCTATAGACACCCACATACCTTTAAACTCCAGGAAACAGTCTATAGACACCCACACACCTTTAAACTCCAGGAAACAGTTCTATAGACACCCCACACCTTTAAACTCCAGGAACAGTTCTATAGACACCCACACACCTTTAACCTCCAGGAAACAGTTCTATAGACACCCACACACCTTTAAACACCAGGAACAGTTCTATAGACACCCACACACCTTTAAACTCCAGAACATTCTATAGACACCCACACACCTTTAAACTCCAGAAAACAGTTCTATAGACACCCACACATCTTTAAACTCCAGGAACAGTTCTATAGACATCCACACACCTTTAAACTCCAGAACAGTTCTATAGACACCCACACACCTTTAACTCCAGGAACAGTTCTATAGACAATACAAACTCTTACAGAGGAGGGCGGATCTGTTTACCTTGCAGCTCTGACACATGGCTCCGATGAAGAGAGGGTGTTCCAGAGAGACGTTCAGGCTACCACAGAGATACAGATATCTACACACACACAAATACACACACACAAATACACACACACAAACACCACACACACACACACACAAATACACACACACACACAGAAGTAATAAAAGGTTAGCAGGAAGTGGAGACAGTAAAACTAGAGTAGAGACAGTAGAACTAGAGTAGAGACAGTAGAACTAGAGTAGAGACAGTAGAACTAGAGTAGAGACAGTAGAACTAGAGTAAGACAGTAGAACTAGAGTAGAGACAGTAGAACTAGAGTAGAGACAGTAGAACTACAGTAGAGACAGTAGAACTAGAGTAGAGGCAGTAGAACTAGAGTAGAACAGTAGAACTAGAGAGAGACAGTAGAACTAGAGTAGAGACAGTAGAACTAGAGTAGAGACAGTAGAACTAGAGTAAAGATTGTAAACTAGAGTAGAGACAGTAGAAATACAGTAGCAACAGTAGAACTAGAGTAGAGACAGAGACTAGAGTAGAGACAGTAGAACTACAGTAGAGACAGTAGAACTACAGTAGAGACAGTAGAACTACAGTAGAGACAGTATAACTACAGTATAACTAGAGTAGAGACAGTATAACTAGAGTAGAGACAGTAACTAGAGTAGAGACAGTAGAACTAGAGTAGAGACAGTAAACTAGATTAAGACAGTATAACTAGAGTAGAGACAGTAGAACTAGATTAGAGACAGTATAACTAGAGTAGAGACAGTAGAACTACAGTAGAGACAGTAGAACTAGAGTAGAGATAGTAGAACTACAGTAGTAGAACTACAGTATAACTAGAGTAGAGACAGTAGAACTAGAGTAAGACAGTAGAACTAGATTAGAGGACAGTATAACTAGAGTAGAGACGAGTAGAACTAGAGTAGAACAGTAGAAACTAGAGTAGAGACAGTAAACTATAATAGAGACAGTAGAAACTAGAGTAGAGACAGTAGAACTAGAGTAGAGACAGTAGAACTAGAGTAAACAGTGAACTAGAGTAGAGACAGTATAACTAGAATAAGACAGTAGAACTAGAGGAGAGACAGTAGAACTAGATTAGAACAGTAAACTACAGTAGAGATAGTAGAACTACAGTAAAGACAGTAGAACTAGAGTAGAGGCAGTAGAACTATATAGAGACAGTAGAACTAGAGTAGAGACAGTAGAACTAAGAATAGAGACAGTAGAACTTAGAGTAGAGACAGTAGAACATATATTAGAGACAGTAGAACTAGAGTAGAGACAGTAGAACTAGAGTAAGACAGTAGAACTATAGTAGAGACAGTAGAACTAGAATAGAGACAGTAGAACTAAGTAGAGACAGTATAACTAGAATAGAGACAGTAGAACTAGAGTAGAGACAGTAGAACTAGATTAGAGACAGTTAGAACTACAGTAGAGATAGTAGAACTACAGTAAAGACAGTAGAACTAGAGTAGAGATAGTAGAACTAGAATAGAGACAGTAGAACTAGAGTAGAGACAGTAGAACTAGAATAGAGACAGTAGAACTAGAGTAGAGACAGTAGAACTAGAGTAGAGACAGTAGAACTAGAGTAGAGACAGTAGAACTAGAGTAGAGACAGTAGAACTAGAGTAGAGACAGTAGAACTAGAGTAGAGACAGTGAACTCAGTAGAGAACAGTAGAACTAGAGTAGAGGCAGTAGAACTAGAGTAGAGACAGTAGAACTAGAGTAGAACAGTAGAACTAGAGTAGAGACAGTAGAACTAGAGTAGAGACAGTAGAACTAGAGTAAAGATTGGAGAAACACACACACACACACACACACACACACACACTTTACTATTTCTACTATATCTCTTCTAGTTCTACTATATTCTAGTTCTACTATCTCTACTGTAGTTCTACTGTCTCTACCGTAATTATCTGTTCTCTAGTTCTACTGTCTACTGTAGTTATACTACTTCCACTGTAGTTCTTACAGGCTGATTGGTAGGCTATTTGAGCCAGTAAAGGGGGCTTTACTATTCTTAGGTAGCGGAATGACTTCAGCTTCCCTCCAGGTCTGAGGGCACACTTTCTAGTAGGCTTAGATTGAAGATATGGCAAATAAGAGTGGCACTATCGTCCTCTATTATCCTCAGTAATTTTCCATCAAAGTTGTCAGATCCAGGTGGCTTGTCATTGTTGATAGACAACAATAATTATTTCCCCTCTTCCACATTCACTTTTCGTAAATCAAAAGCTCCAAAGCTATTGACACTATCATTCTTTATATCATTTATCTTTGTTTCATAGTATAGTTTCTTATTTTTATTCAGTTTAGTCACATGATTTCTCAATTTGCAGTACGTTTGCCAATCGGTTGTGCAGCCAGATTTATTTGACATTCCTTTTGCCTCATATCTCTCAATTATACAATGTGTGACCGACCGGCTCGATCCGGTCTTATGTAGCAACATTTGAAATTGTGTTTTTTACATCGGATAAAAATAGAGACTCAGAGCTAGAAAATTGTATGTTATACACTACAGTTGAGGAACAATGGGGAAGTACTACTGCTTTGAAAGATGATAAACTTGTAACCCCACTTTTTAGAAATTGTCCCTTGAATGTTTTGGTACACCTACTGGAGAACTCTTCTTTGTCTACACCCATTATGCCTCTTGGAGGGAACGCAACACCCTGCTACACTCAACTCCCCGTGGAGGTAAAGAGGTATGGGACTGTAGGTAGAGGTAAAGAGGTATGTGACTGTAGGTGGAGGTAAAGAGGTATGTGACTGTAGGTGGAGTGAAAGAGGTATGGGACTGTAGGTGGAGGTAAAGAGGTATGTGACTGTAGGTGGAGGTAAAGAGGTATGGGACTGTAGGTGGAGGTAAAGAGGTATGGGACTAGTAGGTGGAGGTAAAGAGGTATGGGACTGTAGGTGGAGGTAAAGAGTATGGGACTGTAGTTGGAGGTAAAGAGGTATGTGACTGTAGGTGGAGGTAAAGAGGTTATGGACTGTAGGTGGAGGTAAGAGGTATGTGACTGTAGGTGGAGGTAAAGAGGTATGGGACTGTAGGTGGAGGTAAAGAGGTATGTGACTGTAGGTGGGAGGTAAAGAGGTATGGGACTGTAAGGTTGAAGGTAAAGAGGTATGGGACTGTAGGTGGAGGTAAAGAGGTATGTGACTGTAGGGATGAGGTAAGAGGTATGTGGACTGTAGGTGGAGGTAAAGAGGTATGTGACTGTAGGTGAGAGTAAAGAGGTATGTGACTGTAGGTGGAGGTAAAGAGGTATGTGACTGTAGGTGGAGGTAAGAGGTATGGGACTGTAGGTGGAGGTAAGAGGTATGGACTGTAGGTGGAGGTAAAGAGGTATGGACTGTAGGTGGAGGTAAAGAGGTATGGGACTGTAGGTGGAGGTAAAGAGGTATGTGACTGTAGGTGGAGGTAAAGAGGTATGGGACTGTAGGTGGAGTAAAGAGGTATGTGACTGTAGGTGGAGGTAAGAGGTATGGGACTGTGGTGAGGGTAAAGAGGTATGTGACTGAGGTGGAGTGAAAGAGGTATGTGACTGTAGGTGGAGGTAAAGAGGTATGTGACTGTAGGTGGAGGTAAAGAGGTTGGGACTGTTAGGTGGAGGTAAAGAGGTATGTGAGTTAGGTGGAGTAAAGAGGTATGGGACTGTAAGGTGGAGGTAAAGAGGTATGGGACTGTAGGTGGAGGTATAGAGGTATGGGACTGTAGGTGGAGGTAAAGAGGTATGGGACTGTAGGTGGAGGTAATATAGGTATGTGACTGTAGGTGGGGTAAGAGGTATGGGACTGTAGGTGGAGGTAAAGAGGTATTGGCTGTAGGTGGAGGTAAAGAGGTATGTGACTGTAGGTGGAGGTAAAGAGGTATGTGCTGTAGGTGGAGGTAAAGAGGTATGTGACTGTAGGTGGAGGTAAAGAGGTATGTGGACTTGTAGGTGGAGGTAAAGAGGTATGTGACTGTAGGTGGAGGTAAGAGAGGTATGTGACTGTAGGTGGAGTAAAGAGGTATTGGGACTGTAGGTGGAGGTAAAGAGGTATGGGACTGTAGGTGAGGTAAAGAGGTATGTGACTTGTAGGTGGAGGTAAAGGAGGTATGTGACTGTAGGTGGAGGTAAAGAGGTATGGGACTGTAGTGCAGGTAAGGATGACAGAGACAGGAGATATTACCGTTTAAAGGGAATTTATTTTCTTCACACGGTAAATATGGGGAAAAGGGCTGGATGGAACCAAAGCAAAGAAAGTTAAAAGTTAAAGAGCTCCCTCTCCTACCTTACCTGCCTACCAACTACTTATCTATTCTTAACACCACCTGGTGCGCTAATCAAAATACAGGGGCTTGTCCGCCTATAGACAGAGTACGTACTACGGTATATGTATGCGTGCAGGCCTCTTGCCAAACAACAGGTGCCTTCCCCTTCCCCCCTGGGAACAAAACATAAAATAATTACTCACATAAAGTGAAACAATTTCAATAATCACAAACACGGTCCTTTGGCATCAACATACCTCAGCAGGACCGGCTACAAAATACTTGACAAAAACCTGTCTCTGAGTAAACAACCAACACAGACATCCAGAAGCTCTCTCTCTCCTAACAAAGGAACACTGGCTTTTATCCGCTGCAGAAGGAGTTTTGTAATTGCA
>NW_019945125.1:9163-20141 GCF_002910315.2 Salvelinus sp. IW2-2015
ATGGGACCTGTAGGTGGAGGTAAAGAGGTATGGGACTGTAGGTGGAGGTAAAGAGGTATGGGACTGTAGGTGGAGGTAAAGAGGTATGGGACTGTAGGTGGAGGTGGAGTAAAAGAGGTATGGGACTGTAGGGTGGTGAGGTAAAGAGGTATGGGACTGTGGTGGAGGTAAAGAGGTATGTGGACTGTAGGTGGAGGTAAAGAGGTATGGGACTGTAGGGGAGGTAAAGAGGTATACGACTGTAGGTGGAGGTAAAGAGGTATGGGACTGTAGGTGGAGGTATAGAGGTATGGGACTGTAGGTGGAGGTAAAGAGGTTGGGACTGTAGGTGGAGGTAAAGAGGTATGGGACTGTAGGTGGAGGTAAAGAGGTATGGGACTGTAGGTGGAGGTAAAGAGGTATGTGACTGTAGGTGGAGGTAAAGAGTATGTGACTGTAGGTGGATGTAAAGAGGTATGTGACTGTAGGTGGAGGTAAAGAGGTATGTGACTGTAGGTGGAGGTAAAGAGGTATGGGACTGTAGGTGGAGGTAGAGGTTGGGACTGTAGGTGGAGGTAAAGAGGTATGGGACGTAGGTGGGTAAAGAGGTATGGACTGTAGGTGGAGGTAAGAGGTATGGCCTGTAGGTGGAGGTAAAGAGGTATGGGACTGTAGGTGGAGGTAAGAGGTATGTGACTGTAGGTGGAGGTATAGAGGTATGTGACTGTAGGTGGAGGTAAAGAGGTATGTGACTGTAGGTGGAGTAAAGAGGTATGTGATGTAGGTGAGGTAAAGAGTTGGACTGTAGTGGAGGTAAAGAGGTATGGAGCTGTGGTGGAGGTAAAGAGGTATGTGACTGTAGGTGGAGGTAAAGAGGTATGGGACTGTAGGTGGAGGTAAAGAGGTATGTGACTGTAGGTGGAGGTAAAGAGGTATGGGACTGTAGGTGGAGGTAAAGAGGTATGGGACTGTAGGTGGAGGTAAGAGGTATGGGACTGTAGGTGGAGGTAAAGAGGTATGGGACTGTAGGTGGAGGTAAAGAGGTATGTGACTGTAGTGGAGGTATAGAGGTTGTGACTGTAGGTGGAGGTAAAGAGGTATGGGACTGCAGGTGGAGGTAAAGAGGTATTTGACTGTAGGTGGAGGTATAGAGGTATGTGACTGTAGGTGGAGGTAAAGAGGTATGGGACTGTAGGTGGAGGTAAAGAGGTATGGGACTGTAGGTGGAGTAAAGAGGTATGGGACTGTAGGTGGAGGTAAAGAGGTATGTGACTGTAGGTGGAGGTAAAGAGGTATGGGACTGTAGGTGGAGGTAAAGAGGTATGGGACTGTAAGGTGGAGGTAAAGAGGTATGTGACTGTAGGTGGAGGTAAGAGGTATGGGACTGTAGGTGGAGGTAAGAGGTATGTGACTGTAGGTGGAGGTAAAGAGGTATGGGACTGTAGTGGAGGTAAAGAGGTATGGGACTGTAGGTGGAGGTAAAGAGGTATGGGACTGTAGGTGGAGGTAAAGAGGTATGGGACTGTAGGTGGAGGTAAAGAGGTATGTAGTGTGAGGTGGAGGTATAGAGGTATGTGACTGTAGGTGGAGGTAAAGAGGTATGGGACTGCAGGTGGAGGTAAAGAGGTATGTGACTGTAGGTGGAGGTATAGAGGTATGTGACTGTAGGTGGAGGTAAAGAGGTATGGGACTGTAGGTGGAGGTAAAGAGGTATACGACTGTAGGTGAGGTAAAGAGGTATGGGACTGTAGGTGGAGGTAAAGAGGTATGGGACTGTAGGTGGAGGTAAAGAGTATGTGACTGTAGGTGGAGGTAAAGAGGTATGGGACTGTAGGTGGAGGTAGAGGTATGGGACTGTAGGTGGAGGTAAAGAGGTATGGGACTGTAGGTGGAGGTAAAGAGGTATGGCACTGTAGGTGGAGGTAAAGAGGTATGGGACTGTAGGTGGAGGTAAAGAGGTATGGGACTGTAGGGGAGGTAAGAGGTATGTGACGTAGGTGGAGGTAAGAGGTATGTGACTGTAGGTGGAGGTAAAGAGGTATGTGACTGTAGGTGGAGGTAAAGAGGTATGTGACTGTAGGTGGAGGTAAAGAGGTATGGGACTGTAGTGGAGGTAAAGAGGTATGGGACTGTAGGTGGAGGTAAAGAGGTATGTGACTGTAGGTGGAGGTAAAGAGGTATGGGACTGTAGGTGGAGGTAAAGAGGTATGTGACTGTAGGTGGAGGTAAAGAGGTATGGACGTGTATGGAGGAAAGAGTATGGACTGTAGGTGGAGGTAAAGAGGTATGGGACTGTAGGTGGAGGTAAAGAGGTATGGGACTGTAGGTGGAGTAAAGAGGTATGTGACTGTAGGTGGAGGTAAAGAGGTATGTGACTGTAGGTGAGGTTAAAGAGGTATGGGACTGCAGGTGGAGGTAAAGAGGTATTTGACTGTAGGTGGAGGTATAGAGGTATGTGACTGTAGGTGAGGTAAAGAGGTATGGGACTGTAGGTGGAGGTAAAGAGGTATGGGACTGTAGGTGGAGGTAAAGAGGTATGGACTGTAGGTGGAGTAAAGAGTATGTGACTGTAGGTGGAGGTAAAGAGGTATGGGACTGTAGGTGGAGGTAAAGAGGTATGGGACTGTAGGTGGAGGTAAAGAGGTATGTGACTGTAGGTGGAGGTAAAGAGGTATGGGACTGTAGGTGAGGTAAAGAGGTATGTGACTGTAGGTGGAGGTAAGAGGTATGGGACTGTAGGTGGAGGTAAAGAGGTATGGGACTGTAGGTGAGGTAAGAAGGTATGGGACTGTAGGTGGAGGTAAAGAGGTATGGGACTGTAGGTGGAGGTAAAGAGGTATGTGACTGTAGGTGGAGGTATAGGGTATGTGACTGTAGGTGGAGGTAAAGAGGTATGGGACTGAGGTGGAGGTAAAGAGGTATGTGACTGTAGGTGGAGGTATAGAGGTATGTGACTGTAGGTGGAGGTAAAGAGGTATGGACTGTAGGTGGAGGTAAAGAGTATGACTGTAGGTGAGGTAAAGAGGTATGGACTGTAGGTGGAGGTAAAGAGGTATGGACTGTAGGTGGAGGTAAGAGGTATGTGACTGTAGGTGGAGGTATAGAGGTATGTGACTCTAGGTGGAGGTAAAGAGGTATGTGACTGTAGGTGGAGGTAAAGAGGTATGGGACTGTAGGTGGAGGTAAAGAGGTATGTGACTGTAGGTGGAGGTAAAGAGGTATGTGACTGTAGGTGGAGGTAAAGAGGTATGTGACTGTAGGTGGAGGTAAAAGAGGTATGGACTGTAGGTGGAGGTATAGAGGTATGGGACTGTAGGTAAAGAGGTATGGACTGTAGGTGGAGTAAAGAGGTATGTGACTGTAGGTGGATATAAGAGGTATGTGACTGTAGGTGGAGTGAAAGAGGTATGGACTGTAGGTGGAGGTAAAAGGTATGGTGACTGTAGGTGGAGGTAAAGAGGTATGGGACTGTAGGTGGAGGTGACAGCTGTATCCCCTAACGAGAGGGCGGGATCAGAGCTCCAATCTGCAATGGGGCCGACCAATCAGCTGCTTGGGGGAATCCAGGAAGCCATTTCCTGAAATACACACATACAGTACATACAACCCCACAACAACACAGAAACTGGGGAACGTAACACGCCCACCCCAAAACATGCAAACTTCCACTTCCAATAAAACAACGTGCATCCCCAGTTACTAAACCTGTGATTGGGCGTCGTCGATCACGTTCGTCGATCACGTTCGCCGGACATAGTGAATCTGTATATTGTATCCTTGTACAATCAGAGCCCACCGCATAAGGTGGCGATTCTTATTGTACATCTGCTTTAGAAACACTAAAGTATTATGGTCCGTGAAGACCAGTACAGGCAAGGCACTGGAGCCCACATATACCTCAAAGAACTGTAAGGCAATAAAGCGTCTCTTGTTCACTGGTGGTGTACCTTGACTGACACGAGTTGAACTTATGGGAGAAGAAACTGACGGGCCGATCCACTCCCTCTTCATCTTCCTGCAAGAGAACCGCTTCCACCCCCACTATACTAGCGTCTACCTCCAACTTAAAAGGTTTGTCAAAGTTGGGGGCGGCAAGCACTGGGGCACTACAAAGTAGCGCTTTGGCGGACTCAAAAGCATAGTTACATTCCTGGGACCACTTAAATAGTACTTTGGGACTAAGCAGAGATGTAAGTGGAGCTACTACTATGAAATATTCTTACAGAACGTACGATACTACCCAGGAATCTGTGCAATTGGCGGTGAGTCGTTGGAGCAGGAAAAGCAACAATTGCTTCCACTTTGCCAGTAACTGGGCGCACTTGACCTCATCCCACCTGCTTCCCTAAGTAAGTCACAGTAGCCTTCCCAAACTCACACTTGGCCAAATGGAGGGTTAAAGAAGCTGATCTCCAACCGCTGAAACACACTTTTCAAAGTGGAGAGATGATCAGAGCAAGTAGATGAATGAATCACCACATCGTCAAGGTATGCAGTACAATTTGGCACATCTGCAAACACAATGTTAACTAGACGCTGAAATGTAGCAGGTGCATTACACATGCCAAAGGGCATCACAGTGTATTGTACAAAGTTATCAGGCGTAACAAAAGCTGAGATGTCAGAAGCTCGAGAGGTCAGAGGCACCTGCCAATAACCTTTTAGCAAATCTAACTTACTTACGTAAGCAGCAGAGCCAATTCTATCAATGCAGTCATCTAATCGAGGTAGAGGAAAAGAATCAGACTTTGTAACGGCATTTACGCGACGATGTCCGTACATAAGCTGGACGTACCGTCAGGTTTAGGAACAAGAATACACGGTGTCATGTCTTTGGCATCATTAAACTGAAGATGAATCTTTATCAAAAATTCTCTGTAATTATTATTACGTGATTAAACTACTTAATCATGTAACTGTAATTAACTAGGAAGTCGGGGCACCAAGGAAAATATTCAGATTACAAAGTTATAATCTTCCTAATATAACTTTCAGATATTTTAATATCTGATTACTTAGTCTTCTGATTAATGAATTATTCTTTACCTCACGTTAGTCTCATTCCAAACGTCGTAGATTGTTGGTTATCTGCACGAACCCAGTCTTCACTATGAGTCATCCATACATCAATTGTCTTAAAATCATTTATTTACTAACTAAGTATTTCACAGAAATGCATAACACAAACAAACAAAGTCGATGGTTACAAAGAAATGATAGAGGAATGTGCCCTAGTGGGCTAAACCGGCATGGCGGCTTGTTAGACAACAGGGGAGTGGGGGTCAGATGAGAAGTCACTACAGAGTTGATAATTATAACAATTGAAATGCTAATCCTTTGCACATGAACGCTCACTCATTCGGGAATAATTGCAATCAATATATATATTTACACTCAGTGTGTCGTCAGGATCTGTGTTGAAAAGTTTGTTTCTGTTGGAGAGTTTGTCCGCTCTCTCTCTGTCGTGGTTTGGATAGTTCAGAGTGACATTCATTCATGTCGTTATAGAATAGATGTTTCGGCGGTTGTCGGTCTTTGTGTTCAATGATACCGAATTCCTGGCTGCAGACTAGTAATTAATATCAAAGACTTGTTCTTATTCTGTCGGTATCGATAGTCTCAGAGTTTAACCACGTGGGATGGTTAAAATATTCAGCAATCTACTTACACCTTATTTCCCTCTGTGATAGAGGGACTGGTCTCGTCTCAACCCTTAGCCCTCTCGTTATTGAGGTAAGCTTGGCCTCCTGATAGAAAACCCAGGTGGGGGTTTTATCCGGAACATAGAGAACATAGAACTAGGCCAATGACCTAGTGAAACTTTTTAGGGAATTGGAGTTTCCTTCATTAAACAGTCCAAAATCACAATACACAATTTCACAAACAGTATCATCCTCACTCATTCATCTTATACAACAATTAGATGTAAGCCTCATAACTGAGGCTATTGTATAAACAGTGTTATGGTAATGTGAGTTTCACAAAATTGTCCCAAACGGACCAGTTCGTAGCTGGATTCTTCACCGATCTTTTGTACCTTCTCCAGAACATAAATGTTGTTCGGACCTCAAGTTCTGTGAGGTGGAAGAAATTCCTTTGTTCTCTCTATGAAACTCACTCTCTCTCTATACTGTCTGGCCATGAGGCAGGATCTTCCCTAGGAATTTACGACCTCTCTGACCACAGCAGCCTGGGTGTGGGAGACAGAGGTAGGGGGATGGTGCAGAGGGAGGGGGAAATAGTGCTCGCTGTACCCAAAGAGGGCAACGTCATGACAACGGGGAACTCCAGGAGCTGTTACTGGGTTTTGCCATGTCATTCTGTAATAAATAAGCTACCTCACTTTTCATTACCTCCCTTTTCTTAGCATTAATCCTATGCTGACGTATAGGAGCAGCGTTGCCCAGATCCACGTCATATTCCAAGATGGATGTGAGACTTGGAACGTCCTGAAACACATTGAGAAAACTATTTATCAATAGGATAAGATCATTAGTTGGCTAGTTATCCAAATGTTCCATTTGAGAGGGTAACTTTTTCAGCATCTCCGAATTACAGAAGCGTTCACACTGCTGTAACGTATGGCGTAACTCCAACCCGTCCTCCTTATCCTCCTCTAGGTCCCAGCCAGGCTTTAGCAACACCGCAGCCACACTGGAGACCGGCTTACCTGAAGAGCTGTCTAGAGAATCACGCACATAATATGCTTTCAGCATGTTAACATGACACACACGGGAAGAACGCCTACGATCTGGGTCTTTATCACATAATAATTTTCCACAAGATATGGCCCAGAAAAACGTGCCGACAGAGATGAGCCAGGGATTGGCAACAAAACTAAAATTGAATCCCCTGGTGCAAAAGAACGGCCAACAGCCTCTTTGTCATAATGTAATTTCATGCGTTTTTGAGACGAGGAGAGAGACCGTCTCCTCTCCTGAAGCCTCCCCGCTTGTCATCTTTCAACAAGAAAATTTGTTTTCTCATTAAACCCTCCTTGACTAGCACCAAAAGCTCAGCCTTTAGGGCTTTCTCAGGGACGAAGAGTCCATAATGCTCAGCTATGGCGCAAATGTCTACTTTACGCAACCCCTCCAAACGATCAACAGAGGACGCTTCAATAAACTGGGAGACGGCTGAGGCAGCCATTTTGTACACTGCAGCCTACTGAACACACAAACTAAACAAGTCATCCAAACTCACAACCTACCATCACACCTCAATCACCAAACACAGAGAGCTCAGAGCAGCGGTGTCCAGTGGGTTTAATGATCCCGGATGAGCCCCCATTATGTTACGCACGCCTCTTGGAGGAGGGAACGTAACAACACCCGTTCAGCATCGTTCACACCCTCTTAAGCTTTAGCCCCACCCAGCTCTTTAAGGATTGACATGTGAGTACTAAACAACCAAAGATTTCAAGTCTAAAGTCTGGTTTATACTTATACCGGGTGTCACGTCTACTCCCGCTCCTCTCCTCCAGTGTTCGACGTCGCTGGTCTGCTAACCACCGGTCCTGGGATCCATCATTACGCACACCCGGGATCCATCATTACGCACACCTGGGATCCATCATTACGCACAACTGGGATCCATCATTACGCACACCTGCATGTCATCATCAGACACACCTGGACTCCATTACCTCACTTATTACCTCCCATATATCTGGCACCCCCTTACAGTGCCTTGCATTACAACCTGTAATTTGAATTGATTTTTATTTGGATTTCATGTAACTGACATACACAAAATAGTCCAAATTGGTGAAGTGAAATGAAAAAAACAACTTGTAAAAAAATAAATGTGTAACAGTAAACTGGTGCGTGCATATGTATTCACCCCCTTTGCTATGAATCCCCTAAATAAGATCTGGTGCAACCAATTACCTTCAGAAATCACATAATTTGTTAGATTGCACACAGGTGGACTTTATTTAAATGTCAGATGATCTGTCACATGATCTCAGTATATATACACATGTTCTGAAAGGCCCCAGAATCTGCAACACCACTAAGCAAGGGGCACCACCAAGCCAGCAGCACCATGAAGACCAAGGAGCTCTCCAAACAGGTCAGGGACAAAGTTGTGGAGAAGTACAGATCAGGGTTGGGTTATAAAAAAATATCAGGAACTTTAAACATCCCACGGAGCACTATTAAATCCATTATTCAAAAATGGAAAGAATATAGCACCACAACAAACCTGCCAAGAGAGGGACACCCACCAAAACTCACGGACCAGGCAAGGAGGGCATTAATCAGAGAGGCAACAAAGAGACCAAAGATAACCCTGAAGGAGCTGCAAAGCTCCACAGCGGAGATTGGAGTATCTGTCCATAGGACCACTTTAAGCCGTACACTCCACAGAGCTGGGCTTTACGGAAGAGTGGCCAGAAGAAAGCCATTGTTTAAAGAAAAAAATAAGCAAACATGTTTGGTGTTTTCCAAAAGGCATGTGGGAGACTCCCCAAACATATGGAAGAAGGTACTCTGGTCAGATGAAACAAAAATTTAGCTTTAAACGATATGTCTGGCGCAAACCCAACACCTCTCATCACCTCGAGAACACCATCCCCATAGTGATGTTTTTCCCCGGCAGCGACTGGGAAACTGGTCAGAATTTAAGGAATGATGGATGGCGCTAAATACAGGGAAATTCTTGAGGGAAACCTGTTTCAATATTCCAGAGATTTGAGACTGGGACGGAGGTTCACCTTCCAGCAGGACAATGACCCTAAGCATACTGCTAAAGCAACACTCGAGTGGTTTAAGGGGAAACATTTAAATGTATTGGAATGGCCTAGTCAAAGCCCAGACCTCAATCCAATTGGGAATCTGTGGTATGACTTAAAGATTGCTGTACACCAGCGGGAAACCCATCCAACTTGAAGGAGCTGGAGCAGTTTTGCCTTGAAGAATGGGCAAAAATCCCAGTGGCCAGATGTGCGAAGCTTATAGAGACATACCCCAAGAGACTTGCATACCCCACGAGACTTGCAGCTTTAATTGCTGCAAAAGGTGGCTCTACAAAGTATTGACTTTTGTGGGGTGAATAGTTATGCACGCTCAAGTTTTCAGTTTTTTTGTCTTATTTCTTGCTTGATTCACAATAAAAAATATTTTGCATCTTCAAAGTTGTAGTAATGTTGTGTAAATCAAATGATACAAACCCCCCAAAATCCATTTTAATTCCAGGTTGTAAGGCAACAAAATATGGAAAATGCCAAGGGGGGTGAATACTTTCGCAAGCCGCCGTAGGTTCTTTCCCCAGTCAGTATTGTTTATGTGTTTCATGTCTATTCGCTACTCGTGTTTGTTATATTGTTCCCTGTTACGTTTATTATTAAACTCACCACCTGCGCTTGGTTTCCGGACTCCCAGCATATACATTACAGAATACTGACTCCAACAATGGAAGTAGCAGGAAAACAGAATATCTCCCAGATGGTCGACGAGCAGGGATACCTCCTACGGCAACAACATGACCAGCTGGCACAACTGGGGACGGCTATGGAAGAGGTTCTTCACAGTGTGCAACGTGTCGAACATGTCCGGGAGGCATTGCCTTCAACTAGTGGAGGATACTCTACAACCAGTCGACCCAGTGAGCCAGCACAACAGCCCATTCAGCAACCCGCTCAGGTCAGCGATGACCATTTGTCCCTCCCGGATAAATATGACGGTTCCTCATCTAAATGCTGTGGCTTCCTACTTCTTCCTACTTCCTCTACTTTACACACCAGATGGGTGTTCAAGGTTATAATGGGTGTGTTTGTAAACTCAATCTGGAGCGCAAACTCAGAGCTTTGTCAGATCGTCCGTTCATAAATTCTGAGAGTTTCGCTCTCGGAGCGTTCAGAGCGCACACTGGACGTTCTGACCTCACAACAGCAGTCAAGCACCCAAGCTAACTGGCTAGCATTGGCTAGCTTGTCAGCTATTTCCACACACAAATGAGGGAACAGTTCACTGTGACCATTTTACTCACACTAGCAGAGCTGGTTAGACTGTTTTTATGTTATCCAGAGTGTTGGTGACGGTAACTGTACTGCTGGCAACAACTTAATTACGCATTTTTAACCAGCGTTTCTTTATTTACGCTTTTTTTTGCCAACCGGCCATATTCGAGGGGTGTTGAGCGTTCGTAAATGTGTCAGTTATTCTGTGCTCTAGCACCCTCCGACGAGTGCTCTGAAACCGGAGTAGTGACATCATGCTCTGAAACCGGAGTAGTGACATCATGCTCTGAAACCGGAGTAGTGACATCATGAACAACCTATGGAAACGGTTACTTGCATAGTGGAGTATTTGTTTAGACATGTAGCTAGTTAGCTAGCTAAACAATGAACCATAATCCCAACTCATAACGTTACTACCCTGCGTGAATCTGCAGGTAGCTAACCAAAAATGTTCAATGTTAGCTAGCTAGCTAACATTAGGCTAGAACTAGCAATGCAAATGGCTCTGAGATACGAATAATATTACTACACTGATCATACACATAACGTTAGCTAGCGAGCCAGCCAGTTTACGTTAACCTAGCTAGCTAACGCTTTCTGACTAAATTAGAAAGATGTAACATCTGGAAATGTAGCTAGCTAGACTATCTTACCTTTATACATGGATGGAGGCTTCTCCCTCTCTGCCATGGAGGCCATGGTTGCTTTAGATTGAAGATGTAAACCGATATAAACTGTTTCATACAACAGCCTTCTGTGTGATCTCTTTTCGACACCGTCTGCATATTTGCAATCAAACGCCAGAATTTTCTCCATATCCTTAGCTTTCATACTCTAATTCCACTGATTTCAAAACTCGGTCTTCCAGAAAGTGGAGAGCAACACCTTATGCAGTTCTACTAAGTGATGTCTTTCAAACAATTAGAAAGGATTACCTGGACATACTGACCAGCTCATATTATAGACAGGATTACCTAGACACACTGACCAGCTCATATTATAGACAGGATTACCTGGACACACTGACCAGCTCATATT
>NW_019945125.1:21072-26598 GCF_002910315.2 Salvelinus sp. IW2-2015
AATAGACAGGATTATCCTAGACATAAGACAGCAGCTCATATTATAGCAGGATTACTGGACACACTGACCAGTGTTCCATATCATGACAGGATTACCTGGACACACTGACCAGCTCATATTATATGACAGGATTACCTACACCACTGAGACAGGCTTCATATTATTAAATGACAGGCCATTCCTGGACCCCATGTCCTGACCAGTATACTACTTATTATAGATGCAGGAAAACATGCTTGGCTTACAGATATGTGTCAGTGTGAGGACCAATCTACCACGAATTCATCTATTCGGCAATGTGCAAGCGCATCCTGCCTCTTAATTATTATCAGATCCAATCATAGGCTAGCGGATGGTTCCTGGCTTTTTCTGTGGCTCAGCCAAACTAGGCTTGTAAAGGCTTTAAACACACTTTTCATTTGTTATTTTACAGTGGCATAGAAAGTTTGTTTATTGAGAGAGGGCAAACATGAATGTGCGTGGGTCAGGGACCTCTTATACACTATATTAGACCCAGCCTGACCTCTTATACACTATATTAGGCCCAGCCTGACCTCTTATACACTATATTAGGCCCAGCCTGATCTCTTATACACTATATTAGGCCCAGCCTTTGGAACTTTGGTTTTCCTAGATTTGGCTACTACATTGTGATCAATACATCCTATGGATTTGGATACTGCTTTAAAGCAAATTTGTGCAGCATTAGTAAAGATGTGATCAATAAATGTTGATGATTTAATTCCTGTGCTGTTTGTAAATACCCTGGTAGGTTGACTGATAACCTAAACCAGGTTGCAGACACTGGTTACTGTTTGAAGCTTTTTCTTGAGTGGGCAGCTTGATGAAAGCCAGTTAATATTTAGGTCACCCAGAAAATATACCTCTCTGTTGTAGATTCTAGTTCTGTTGTCTCTACGACTGTTTCCTATTCTTGCTAGCATTTTTTGATGTCTGTGTGCGTGTTTAGGTGTTTCTGTGTGGAGTGTGTGGATCTTTTGGTGGGTTTGGGTTCGGCGTCAGCTGCGATCAGAGAGGACCCCTGGAACTGCTACATGTGTGAAACACACAACACACACGGGTTACTACGACGACGCGACGACTGGCCGTCACGACTACAGGTGTTCTTCGCTAACAACCATGAACAGGAGTTTGTAAGTCAAAGGTCACGTAGAGATGTTTACATGTTTTAATGTGTTGGTCTAAAGCAGGGGTATCAAACTGGTTCCACATATGTGACCGATCAACTCGATTCGGTCTTATGTAGGAACAGTATTTGTTTTACATTGGATGAAAGTAGAGTCTCAGAGCTAGAAAATGGTATGTCAAACACTACAGTTGAGGAACAACGGGAAAGTACTTCTGCTTTGAACATTGATAAACTTGTAACCTAATTTTTTAGAAAATGGCCTTTGAATGTTTTGGTACCTACTGGAGAGCTCTTCTTTGTCAACACCCATTCAGCATCGTTCACACCCTCTTAAGCTTTAGCCACACCCATCAAATCCATCTCACTAAAGGTTGATCTGAGCGTTCTGTCCTAACAACAGCAGTCAAGCACCCAAAAGCTAACTGGCTAACGTTGGCTAGCTTGCTAGCTACTTCCAGACAGAAATGAGAGAACAGCTCACTGACCATTTTACTCCCCCTAGCAGAGCTGGTTAGGCTGTTTTCATGTTATCCAGAGCGTTGGTTACTAACTGTGCTGCTGGCAACAATGTAGTTACGCTTTTTTGCCAACGTTTACTGACACCGGCCATATTCAAAGGGTTTTGAGCGTTCGTAAATTTGTCAGTTATTCTGAAAAGACACATAATGAGAGAACAGCTCACTCTGACCATTTTACTCCCCCTAGCAGAGCTGGTTAGGCTGTTTTCATGTTATCCAGAGCGTTGGTGACTGTAACTGTGCTGCTGGCAACTATTTGCGCTTTTTTGACAACTTTTACTGACAGCGGCCATATTCAACGGGTGTTGAGCGTTTGTCAATTCAACAGTTATTCTGCGCTCTGACACACAGACGAGAGTGCTCTGAAATCGGAGTAGATAGCCAGAGCAAATTTACCAGCTACGTCTATCGACAACAGCTGTCGCAGTGACATCATTAACATTCTATTGAAATGGATACTTGTGGAGTATTTTGTTATGACATGTAGCTAGCTAGCTAAGGTTAAATCTAGACTTGGTTCCCTCTATCGTAATCGCTCCTCTTTCACCCCAGCTGCCAAACTAACCCTGATTCAGATGACCATCCTACCCATGCTAGATTACGGAGACATAATTTATAGATCGGCAGGTAAGGGTGCTCTCGAGCGGCTAGATGTTCTTTACCATTCGGCCATCAGATTTGCCACCAATGCTCCTTATAGGACACATCACTGCACTCTATACTCCTCTGAAAACTGGTAATCTCTGTAAACCCGTCGCAAGACCCACTGGTTGATGCTTATTTATAAATCCCTCTTAGGCCTCACTCCCCCCTATCTGAGATACCTACTGCGGCCCTCATCCTCCACATACAGCTGAAGTCGGAAGTGTACATACACTTAGGTTAGAGTCATTAAAACTCATTTTTCAACCACTCCACAAATTTCTTGTTTCTTGTTAAAAAACTATAGTTTTGGCAAGTCAGTTAGGATATCTACTTTGTGCATGACACAAGTCATTTTTCCAACAGTTGTTTACAGACAGATTATTTCACTTATAATTCACTGTATCACAATTCCAGTGGGTCAGAAGTTTACATACACTAAGTTGACTGTGCCTTTCAACAGCTTGGAAAATTCCAGAAAATTATGTCATGGCTTTAGAAACTGCAGGTAGCTAACCAACCAGGTTCAATGTTAACCATCTAACATTAGGCTATAGCTAGTCAAGCAAATGGCTCTGAGATACAAATAATATTACTACACAGATCATACACGTAACGTTAGCTACCAAGCCAGCCAGCTAACGTTAGCTAGCTAGCTAACAGTACACTTTAACTTGAAATGAAAACGACTTTCTGACAAAATTAGACACGTGTCTGAAAATGTAGCTAGCTAAAGTATCTTCATGGACACTTCTCCCTCTCTGTCACGGTTGCCATGGTTGCCCTTAGTTTGAAGACTGGTGTTTTCTCCTCTAAAAGTGGAGAGCAACACGTATGCACTTCTACCAAGCAGTTTATTTTAAAGCAGCGTTAGACAGGATGACCTGCAATGCCATCAGAATCATCTTAAACCCAAACTCTGACCATTTGACTCGCCAGAGCTGGTTAGGTTGTTTTCATGTTATCCAGAGTGTTGGTGACTGTAACTGTGATCCTGGCAACAATTTAATAATGCTTTTATGCCGACGTTTGCTGACACCGGCCATAGTCAACGGGTGTTGAGCGTTGGTAAATTCATCAGTTATTCTGCACTCTGTCACACTTGTTGCAGTGACATTCTATTGAAATGGATACTTGCATACTGGAGTCTTTTGTTAAGTTTTACTACACAATACATTTAAAAAAAGCTGTGTTAGACAGGATTACCCTAGACATACTGACCAACTCAAATAGACAGAAGCGTGCTAAATGGCAGACCAATCCGAACTCATCTCTAGGCATGTCCAGCCCACTCATTATCTCAGCCAATCATGGCTAGCGGGAAGGTTGCTGACTTTTTCGGTGGCTAAACCAACTAGGCTCGTAATTTAACAATTGTATTCGTATTTACAGATGGCATAGAAGTTTGTTATTAAGGCACACAAATGTTCACATGTCCCAGAAGGCATTTCTGCCCCCCAAAAAACATTTTGATTTAAAAAAAAAATTACTTTCAAAATGCTCCCCTGTGAAGTAGTGAGTAGTTTGACATATTTGGTTTCCAACACCTACCTGGCACACTGGCTGATTAGTTGAATAAGGTGTGTGTGGGTTGGAAATCAATGATGTGGAACAGGGAACCAGTTTGATATCTCTGCTTTAGACCAACACATTAAAACATGTAAACAGCTCAAAATGTTTTATGGCTGAGGATCACAAGGATGACATTGAACCCCTCCCCCCTCTCCCCCTCTTCTAGGAGGCAGCCAGGTTGTACCCTCCTGTAGCAGCTGAGAGGAGACAGCCAATCAGAGTCCTCTCTCTGTTCGACGGTATCGCCACAGGTCAGAACACCAGCGCGTGTGTGTGTGTGTGTGTGTGTGTGTGTGTGTGTGTAGTATGTTTTTGTGTATATGTGACCAATGCTTGTACCGGTACGCCTCTTTATCCCTGTAGTTAACCTCCAATTGACTCTGTACCGGTACCTTGTATATAGCCTCCACATTGACTCTGTAACGTATACCCTGTATATAGCCTCCACATTGACTCTGTACGGTTATCCTGTATATAACTCCACATTGACTCTGTACAGGTACACCCTGTATATAGCCTCCACATTGACTCTGTACCGGTAACCTCTGTATATAGCCTCCACATTGACTTCCTCTTATGTCGACTGACGTCGGTACCCCTATATAACCTCCACTATTGACTCTGTACCGGGTACTACTGTATAAGCTCCAACATTGACTCTGTACCGTAAATACCTGTATATAAGCCCTCAATTGATCTTCGGTTAAATACTGCTCTACGCTCGCTACTATTAATTAGTTATATTTTATTTATTTAGGTAGTAATTTTCTTAAACGCATTGTTAGCTGGGCTTGTAGTAAGCATTTCATGTAAAGGTCTACACTGTGGTATTCGGCCATGTGACAAATATAATTTGATTTAGAAATGATATTTGAGTACAGGACACCCTGGAATGAGCACATTCCCATCTCCTTAATGGCATCAGCGTTCCAGGTTTCTGTATGAGCCAGGGTCGAACCCCCATTTCTCTAATCTCAGGGCAAACACTACAGTTGGATCTTCATTAGGGTTTGAGTATTATTATGGAAACATTTGGAAGGAGGAACAAGAGGAGAGGAAGAGAAGGAGGAAGGATGAGAGAGCGAGGAGGAAGGAGAGATGAGGGAGGAGAAGAGAGAGGAGGAGATGAAGAGAGGAGAGAGTCGAGGAAGAGGAGAGAAGAGAGAGAAACGGAGGAGCAGAGATAGGCAGAAGAGGAGGGCAAGAAGGAAAGACAGGAAGAGTGAGAAAGAAATGCGAGTGAGAAGAAAGAGGAGGAGGAGAGAAGACGAGTCAGAAGCAAGAGGAGGGGAAGAAGGGGAGAGAAGGGAGGAAGAACGGGAGAACGAGAGAGCAGAAGAAGAGAGAAACTCACGTGTTTGCGTTGAGTTGCGTACGTCTCCAAATACATGATGGAACCATGGTGCCGTACGATCCCACAGGTGATGGAATCTCACAACCTCTGAAGCACGTCTGTCCACTTGAGAAACTAGGGTCGCTGACCAGAACCTACACACACACACACACACACACACACCAACACACACCAGCACACACACACACACACAACACACACACAGCCAACCACCACACACGACACAACACACACACACACAACACCACACACAACCACACACAGATACATTCAAGAGCAACTATACCAAA